>NW_027494921.1:0-112756 GCF_021521415.1 Bidens hawaiensis
TTTAACAGAGCGTGAAGGGGAAGAGTGGTGGGGCCGTGTGCAATGCAACACTCTTTTGACCCTTTTTTTTGACATAACACTTTTTTTTTCTCCAACCAAAAACCAAATCCCCAAATTTCTATATATTTCGTCTTTTTTATATTTTTTAACTTTTAAATTTGCATTATGAACCCAAATTCAAACCCAAACATGAATCCAAGCACGAACCTGAGCACCTTCCCGAAACTCTTAGAATCAAGCAAGCAAGCAATACATGCAATTGCAAGAGGAACGAAAAGTCGAAAAGGAACTCGATTTCCTTACAAAAACTATCGAACCTAAATCTGACCACTAGGGCTATATTGGAGAAATGAAGGGATAAAATCCAAGCCAAATACGCAAACTTGGAGTAGTTTTATTTTAATTTTAATCTAAATAGTTTTATGTTTTTATTGGTTTTTTTTTTTAATTTTAATTTTGTGTTCTCAAGTTTTTTTTATTGGAAAGAAAGGAAAGGAAATATAAAAAAGTTTCATTTAAGGGGAGAAGAAAAAAAAGCAAATAAAGAGACACTAGAAGGTTTTAAAGGCTTTGGCCTTTGGGTGAGAGGTCCAGGGTTCGATTCCTGGCATTGGCGGTATAATGTAAATAGTAGGAGGAAAGCTTGAAAATTCAAAAAAAAAAAAAAAAACTAGAAGGTTTTAAAGGGTGAATAACTTCTATCCAATTTAGAAAGAATTGGATGGAAAGAAAAGGAAAATAAATTGAATAGAAAGAATGAAAAAGAAATAAAAGTTTTCATTAAGTAAACTTGGAAACACAGTCTAGATGGTAGACTTTAAAGCTGCCCCACGTGGCAACGGTATGACAATTTAACTAAGCCTTTAAAATCTCTCTACAACACATATATAGCCTTAAGGCTATTTGTTATGAGATGAGTGAAAATTGGACAATGTGAAAGAGGTAAATTGCGTCATGTATTGGTTGACGAAATGACTTTCACCTTTCACACTCTTTAGAATGTTTTGTAAGAGCATTCTAATCAACTTCTTTATTTCCACTATAGTCTAACTATTTATCGTATTTCTTTAAATTTAACTCAAAATTTTATTTTACCTACCACATTAGGTTTTCTATCTATATTTTTATCTCACTCATAAGCACATATTATATTTTATCTTTTTCATTTTAGTACGCATTCACAAATATTTATAGAGGTGATGTATAGAGGTGGTCAAAAAAAACCGGTTCTCGAACCGGTTTGCCGGTTTAAACCGGAAACCGGTTTTTAAGAAAACCGGTTTTTTTGTAAACCGGTTTGACCGGTTTACAAACCGGCGGTTTATATATCGGTTACACAATTTGGAGCCAAAACCGGTTTTATAACCGGTTTTAAAAAAAACCGGTTTTTTTTAATAACCGGTTATTAAAAAACCGGTTTTTTTTAATAACCGGTTATTAAAAAAACCGGTTAACCGGTTTTTTTATAAACCGGTTTTTTGACCGTTATAAAAAAACCGGTTAACCGGTTAAAAAACCGGTTTTTTTCCCGTTGAGTAACGGCCATATAGCCGTTTTTTCTTATTTTTGACCGTTTTTTTTTCCCCATTTTACCCCCACAAACATCTATATATAGCTTAGGTTGGGTATTGGTTAGATCACACTCGATTATACAACTCCAAACGCTCTAAACGTTTATTACATACGCGATTATTTTGTTATCTCACGCTCAATTATACCACATTACCACTCCATACGCTCTTATTTCGTAGTCGATTATCATGGCCTCCCAAAGTGCTGCTTCATCCGTCAACATGGGTGCCTCGAACACGGGAGAAACGGTCGTTCGGGTCATCCCCACGAAACGAAACCAAGATGTTTGGCAACATTTCGACCTATGCGAAATGTCTAACGGTACCCAAAAAGCTCGATGCAAACATTGTTTGAAGTTTTATGGCAAAGATGCAAACTCCACTTTAAGAGCGCATGTACAAAGGCCCTTTTGCAAGGCCTTGAAGGACGAATCGGGAAGTAGTTCGCAGCCGGATATGACGAATCAAGGAACGGTGTTTTACGTACGACCTTGAAGCGGTACGTCAACAGTTTTCAAACCTTGTGATTCAAAATACACTTCCTTTCAACCACTTCGACAACCCTCAATTCACGGAGATGATGCAAAAGTATGTTCAACCACGCTACCAACACGTAAGTCGTTCGACCCTTAGAAGAGATTGTCTTAAAGCTTGGAAAAACGCTAAATCCGAACTAATTTCATACTTTTCAAACTTACAAACTGGTGTAAACTTAACAACGGATGTGTGGTCGGTACCTAATGGTTCGCCCGACTCATACATTTGTGTGACGGCTCATTGGGTTGACCCCGGGTCGTGGCAAATGATGAAACAAACCGTTGCGTTTCAATTGTTTGATTACCCGCACACGGGTAGAAATATTTTTAAACTCTTGGATAAAGTCATTCGACAATACAAGATTGAAGATAAAATCTTTTCAATTTCGTTTGATAGCGCGTCCAACAATACGGCCGCGGTTGGCCATTTAAAATTAAAGTATAAACCTATTTGTGATGGAGCGTTTTTTCATAGCCGATGCATTGCACATATTATCAACTTGGCCGTGCAAGATGGGTTAAACGTGATCGAAACGCAAAGAAACAATTTTAAAAGAATGTTACGAGATGTTTTTAGCAACAATAAAACATTTTCAAGATACAAAAAATTTTGTGATGAAGCTAATTGTCAATGGTTGGGGCCCAATTGGGATTGTCCAACAAGATGGAACTCGACTTGTGATATGTTTGAGAAAGCCATCCAACAAAAAGAATCACTAATTGCGTTTCATCAAATAATGTCAAGTAGGGGTAAATGTGCACCGTACGATCCTAGAAACTGGTTATTGATTGAGATCGTTACGGAGGTCCTTCAAATTTTTAAATCTTGCACAACTAGTTTATCCGGGGTTTACTATCCAACAAGCCCCATTGCTTTACCAAAAATTGCTGTCATGTGCACAAAGTTGAGTGAACTTCATTGTAGGGGTGCACCTTATTTTGATATGGGTGTAAAAATGAAAGAAAAATTTAGAAAATATTTTCAACAACTACCCGCTGTTTTGACATGTGCTGCTGCGTTAAACCCTTGCATAAATGTTGGTGGTGTTGAAGCTTTAATAGAAAAAATTTGTGATGAGCTAGAGTTAAACGACGATCAAAACCCCTATTATAACCAAACTTTAAAGAATGCTTTCAACACCACCTTGTCTAACATGTATGATGTTTACCTTACAAAATACGGGTCGTCTTCCCAAATTCATGACTCGTTAAGAGCTGTTGCCCAATCCCAATCCCAAACCGACCTTGAAATGGGGATGTACTACATGATTTGGGAAGACGCCGGTAAACGTCAAAAGGTAAACACCCCAAGCAGTGAACTTGGAAGGTATGGTGGTACCAACTTTGTGAAACACATGACTCCAGATGAATTTAGAAGTCTTGATTTGCTGGCTTGGTGGAGAGGTAAGGAGGATGAGTTTCTGATCCTCGCCGCCATGGCCAAAGATTTACTAACGGTCCAAGCTTCCACGGTAGCTTCGGAGTCTGCTTTTTCTGTTTCTGGCAGGGTTATATCGATTAGGAGGACTCGACTCACTCCACCAGCTGTAGAGATGTCTATTTGCTACAAGGATTACTTGGACTCTTTAGATAGGGCACAACATCAACGCTCACTCGAGGGGGAAATGGACTATGAGGCGGGCTTGTATGAAGACGAGGTCAATCAAGGACACACTCAACCAATGACCGATGAAGAAGCCGCGTACGACGATTACCTAAGGAATAGCTCGGGATCGGGTAGCGAGGAAAATAATGAGTAAGAAACAGCAAGTTGTTAATGTAATCGTGTCTAAGCATTCTTTAATGTTTGTATTTTTGAGTTACGAATATGCGATAACGATTTAATGTTTGTATTTTTAATGTAAAAGCTATAAATGAAAGTTATGTGTTTTTAATCTTCTAAGCAAAGAACCCTAACAACGAAAGCAAAGAATGGAGTCAGTCCGTTTTGCCTTGTAGTTACCGGTTTGCCATGTAGATACCGGTTTGTTTATACTGTGAAAACATAATGGTTATTTAAAAAAAAAAAAAAAAAAAAAACCGGTTAACCGGTTAGACCGGTTATTAAAAAACCGGTTAATAAAAAAACCGGTTTATTAACCGGTTCTAACCGGTTCCTAAACCGGTCCTAACCGGTTTGACCGGTTATGGTTTTCATACACAAAAACCGGTTAATAACCGGTCCGGTTATTAACCGAACCGGTTTTTTTCCTGGACGAAAAAAACCGGTCCGGTTAATAACCGAACCGGTTTTTTTAAAAAAAACCGATTTGTGCACCTCTAGTGATGTATAAGTGAATAACACATCTCTGTATTTAGATTTAATATAGATAGAGATAGAGAGAGAGAGACTGAGAGATGCAAATCATAAAAAATATGTATATATTCTAAAGACAAAGATAGATATAGAGCGGGATAACCCAATGACAAAATGTGACTTCATACATTCATGATCGCAGATAATGCTAGGCAGCCCAAACCCACCATCTCCTCTTTCGGGGGGAAACCGCCGTCAGAAGGCTACTGCATAAAACCCGGTGGTGATCAGATTCGAACTTGAGACTTTGCGGTCATTACTCCAAATATTCACTTCCCCTTCAATACCAGGTGAGCTAGACAGGATATTAATCTTTAGAAAGCTAAGGGATGGGCCAAGACCGAACTCTTCTTGATCCATCAGGGTCAGGAAGCTCGCATCATTTTCTGATTGGTGATGTGTCCATCTATCTACTACTAGTGCCGACGCAACCAAAAAACCAAGCTCAAGATTCGAAGTACCAAGTACCGAGCCTATGAAGAAGATTTAATACTTTAATTGCTAATGAACTATCCTTTTTATGAAATGACAAGACATACTACATACACTTCATTAAAATTAACAATACTTCCAAAAAAAATCACAAACATACTAAGCTCTTTTTCTTTTTCTTTTTCTTTTTCTTTTTCTATGGGTCGTATTTTCTACGAATTTGTTCCTTTGTCTCTTTGTACATTGCATGGTTCCTCAAGAGGTGTTAGGCGTGAGAACATTTATATCGTACATCTCTTCTCTCAAGTTGATGTTTTTGTTTCTTCAATTCAATGAGTTCGTCATTTTACCTGTTATTTTGTGAGCACTTTAATTAATTATCTTCAAATGCCATTTTATTGATAGTTGATTCAAGAAAACGCACAAGTGAAGGTGAAAGTTGGGAAAAATATAATTGATTTTTTTTTGTTTGTTTATTAATTTTATAATTAGTATTTATTGGAAATTATTTGGTCTACCAAATTCATGACACGGTCCACTGAATTTCGAGACCCCTAGTATACGCATTACCACGGGATATATATGAATTGATACTTGATATAAAGTAGTGAAGATATTTTGAGCATTTACATTTTCTGTCAAACGTATTTAGGTTAAATTTAGGGATAAAATTCTTCTGTTAGTCCTAGTAATTGTATTTGCATAAAGTAACCAGGATTATACAACACAAGTAGATTTCTTGATTGAGTTAGTGTTTCATACAATTAACGATGCCTTATTTATACATCACCGGCGGTTTTCTTGTAAACCGGCTTGATGTTTTTAGGGAACAACGCAACACTTGTTTATAAAAACACAATTACATGTTAAATCTATTTGTCTTAGGGTTGGCGGCTTAGTGATAGACAGTGGCGGAGTCATAAATTTTATCCTATAGGTTTGGAATTTTTCGATGCTCGATTTCAGAGTCAAAGTTTTCGGACCCAGGTGTATCGGGTCGGGTCCGGTCAATCATTCGGTCAGATAAATAAAATGCAATATAATTATTACAACAAAAATACATCGTCAACATTTAATAAAATACAAAGTCATATTAAATAAAAAAGATATAACATATTAAAATTGTTCCATACGCGTTTTCATACTTTGAAAACGATTCATAACATACTCAATTATGACTTAAAAAAAACTCATCTACCTATTCTAATAAAGTAAAATAAATGTGGACATGTGTCATGTTTTGGTTAATTCTTACAAATTTTTTCCCCCAAAACTAATATATCCTAATATATGTAATCAATCAATAATTATTCACTTTCCTTTTACACTATATTTATATAATATCTATATATTTTTATAAATAAAATCAATTTATGTACACATTGTATAGATGAAAGCATAAATGTAATACATTTTTTTTCACATACGCTATTTAATTATTTTTTTACTTATAATTTTATAATTTGAATTATCCCGTGTGTGACACGGGCTCTAAAACTAGTTTTCAATATAACAAATGAAAGCATCATCAATATAATCGTCACCCATCCGATTACGCATCATTCATGTTTACCTTTTATTTTGGTGTTATACTGTTATGTTTAATAATGCTAATTGAGTTGGCTTATTGACTCATTCTATAAATAACTTTGAGCATTTTTTTATAATCTATATGTGAATTATTATTTGTCTATTTATGATGTTTGTTAGTAAGTTTTATAGTTTTTTTTAAGCTTTTATATTTTAGAAAAAAATATAACAAATGAAAGCATCATCTATATAATCGTCACCCATCCGATTACTTAAATCATCACCCATCCGATTACTTAAATCATCACCCATCTGATTACGCATCATTCAAGTTTACCTTTTATTTTTGTGTTATAGTGTTATGTTTAAGAATGCTAATTAAGTTAGGCTTATTGACCCATTCTATTTTTAAAGCTTTTTATATTTTCGAAAAAATATATTCATTTTTAAAAAAAATTAACTACATTTTTCTATTCATGCGTTCGAACTTTTAATTTTGAAATGACACTAGGGTTCGCTCGCTGAAAAAGAATGTGTTCGCTCTTTAATTCAATACTATAGGCTATATATAAAATCGAAAAAGACCGGGTTCGGCCAAGCCCGGTGGTCAACATGTGGCTCTGCCACAATTGATAGAGACAGAGTCTATTAAATACCTAAAAATCTTGAGTTTAAGTCTCGAGAAGTAAAAAAAAATTGTCTAAAAAACATATTAGATCTATTTAATCTAACTAGGTGGGTGCCCGCGCGATGCAGCGGGAAACACAAACCGTTGGTAATGGTTCAGTTTCAATTTTCAATTTTTCACTTTTGTTATCGATGGCAAAAAAACGTTACGTTTGGCTCATGGTTTAATTTAAAAACCATCAAAACCGGATCAGAAACGACACTACGTAAAATGTTAATTTTTTAAACTAAAAACAAACTATAGTAATACCATACTCAAATTAAAGAGAATAAAATTCTTGTTTTTATGGTGCAATTTTTTGTAAAAAAATATAAACATATGAAAAATTATGGCCGTTTAAAAATCGTGGATGGAAGTTGAGTTAAAAATGAAATTAAATAAAAATATGTGGTTAAAAGTTAAAGAGTTAGGTTGTAACTATTGTAACTATTTTTGTTACAAACTGAATTTAAGTAAAAACATATTTTATAATGGGCAACTTTGCCCCTTTCCTACATGCTTTATAGGGTGTACATAAAGCTTTGTATATTGTAAATTACTTAAAAACCTAGTGTTTTAATTTGCCCATGAGTGCTACATTATATATAGTATAGATAATAGTTACACTTCGGCGCATTTCATGCACATACAAACGGTATGGGGCTTGTTATATTCGGATTAATTTGTCCTTTTGCTCTTGGGCCGTAGCAAAGCCCAAGGTCGTAATGAGTTTGGTTCAGATAACACCAAGGACACGAGTTCAGCGGGTTTTGCTGGGATTGGAGTAAGTGGATGATGTTGCATTTTTGCAATTGGGTCATGAACTTGATTTCTAATTCCGCTGTACCAAGCTGGTATACATTATCAGCATAGTCGGATTAGTCACTCTTTGCAATGGTGATTGTCGAAGCAAAGGCTTGATTGATTTTAGCGAGACGAAGTCATCTAAGCCTACTATCTTAAAAGAAGATCGTGCACATAAGTTACATACCGAAACAGCTTACAGTGAACGCCTTAATGAATTAAAAGCTAGTTCCAAATCAGGTCTAAAGAATAGGAAATTAACAAAACCACCATTGCTGGTGTACTGAATCCATTCCATGAATAATAAATGTTAAAATCCAGAATGTTTTACTGCAAATTGTATCCATCCGCGATGTAGATCGTCTTCATGATCTATATTATTGTATGCCTGCCTGCACAAGTGTTATGATCTTCAGAATCAAAGCAACTGCATTGCCAAATATGAATGCATAGGTCAAGTTGTTGCCTACTGTTTAGCTTTGACTTTTGACTTCTTTGCAATGACTGTAACAAGGATTTCATGCCATTATTCTTGAAGATTCTCCAACTGCACTCTCCATTCTAGAGAACCACTCACCAATTCTGGTGTGCTCCACCATATCTCTGCCCGACTTTAACTGCCGAATAGGTCTCAACACCCCAAAAACAGCCAGATCAGCCAAATTAGGCTTGGAACCACCTGATGAATTGAAAGTTAGCACAACGTTAACTACAAAAACAAAATCATAAATGACCATACCTAGAAAGTCTCTACCATCAAGTGCATCAACCCATGTTTCTGCAGCGTCATACAAGGCTGCTCGTTCATCAGTAATATTGTATTTTTTCTTCAGTTTCTTCGACACAAAATACATAGCAGCAGCCCCAGCATATTTCACTGAATACTTCTCATATAGACTGAAGTTACCTACAAGTTCAGAAGCAGAACTTATTACACATTTAACTATAACATGAAACACATTTAATGATCATAAGATGCATTATATGCATAAACGTGCACACATTACCATTGTTAGCAATATAGTCAAAGGACTCCAAAGCCTCAGCAGTGTTCCGGTAGATGTTTGGTGATAGCATATGCACCAAATGCTCATCAACCCACCTACATGATCACACCATACTTTAGCACCATCAACACCTCTAAACAGTCTAGCAACTTATTAAGAATAAAAATAAAACCTGCGCCACTTGGTCTCTTCATCATCATTAGAGACAACTGATGAAGCTTTCACAGGAATAATCTTCTTCTCCATTTGATCAATAATAGCTGCCAGAAAGACTCATTGTGTCTTCAAAGGATAAATCAATTAACTGACTAAGCGTGCATACGCGCAATATCTAATCTGATTGATTATTGTTGACAATTATCGACATGACTTATGCATATTCATATATGAATAAAGTACCTGATGAATCAACCAGCGGTTCACCGTCCACCATTAATATAGGCATCTTCTTATACTCAGACCATTTGATTTCCTTCTTACCAAATGGATTCACCTCCACAACTTTGTATGGTATATTATAGTAATCCAGGAATGCTGAGAAAGCAACACAAAGCCAATTAAACTCCACACAACCTGACCTTATTTGAAACAAACCCGATTGCCACTAAGATTAAACGAGCCGAGCCGCTCTCAAGCTACTCAAAATCAGATCGATAAAAAGCTCGAAACGACCCGAGCCACATCGAACACAAGCCTAAAATAAAGCTTGTTTAAGTACCAAGCTAGTCAAGCCTTGTATGGAAAGATCGTTTAGGCTCCTCGAACCTTATGTATTTCTAAGATTGAACTTTTTTGGACTTCTTTGAGTCAACATTTCTCTCATTAAAGTTTTTTTTCTCAAAACATATAAAAATAACCGAAAACTTATACAAATAAACAATAAATGAGCTGAGCCAGACCCATCTCGAGCTTGGAAAAACGACTAACGGGCCGAGCTTGAGCTTTAAAAAAAGAACTTGAAACTAGCCAAGCTTGGGCAATCATAAGTCAAAACAAGCCGAGCTCAAGCCCAAAATAAATCTCGTTTAGTTATCAAGCTCGAGCCTTGTATGGAAAGATCATTTAGACATCTCGAGCCTTGTGTATTGTTAATTGTATTTAGTTAGGGTTTTAGCCCATTTGGTTAGATAGAGCCCATGGGCCTTTTATGGGCTGTTAGCTAGGGTTTAGTTGTGTATATATAGGTGTAGTGGCTTATGTATTAGACATACCTTCAAGTAATAAACATTACTTTCACTACAACCATCTTCTTTACATGGTATCAGAGCTACGGCTCTCGATCCAAACCCTAGCCGCGATCTGACCCGAACCCGAGTCTGACCAGCCGTCACCAGCAGCCTTCAGATCTGAAACAAGCTCCTGCCTTGTTGTTCTGTCCGAGCACTGTTCACGCGAGACTGTTCACCGGTACTGTTCATAGCCGGAAACACTGTTCAAGCCGGAAAACACTGTTCACTGCCGGGATTTCTGTTCGCTGCCGGAAAGTTACTGTTCTCTGCCGGAATTACTGTTCGCTGCCGGGATTAACTGTTCACGACGAGTAACTGTTTACGCCGGAATCTGTTCCTGCCCTCCACCCGCACTTGTTACTGTTCACAGTCAATTTTCAGTTTCGTGTATCACTATGGGCGAAAATACATACATGTATACATTTACTAAAGAAGAGCATGATCTTATTCAACGGTTTCTTACCTCCCAGTTGCCTCATCCTCAAACCAGCTCGGCACATTCAGGTAAACCTTCTAGCCTTGACTTATCATGGGTGATTGATTCTGGAGCCACACATCACATGACTGGGAATCGGGGTATTTTTTCTAGTATTCAAAATGTTTCCCATGCACCAGTACGTCTTGCCGATGGATCTTCATGTCCCGTTCTCGGCATAGGATCCATCAGTAACTCGGAAAACCTAAAACTGTCTTCTATCCTATTTGTTCCTAAATTTCCTACCAGTCTTTGTTCAGTGAGTCAGATTACCAAACAAAACAACTGTTCTGTGACCTTTTACCCAACTCACTGCGTTTTTCATGAACTAGGAACAAATCGGGTAACTGGTACTGGTTTTGAATCAGGAGGTCTCTATCGTATATCCCCGTTTTCGCATCCTGTAGCAAACTTATGTGATTCCGCTGTCAGGGAGGCTCACTGTCGGTTAGGTCATCCCTCTACAGCAGTTCTGAGGCAAATGCGACCAGATTTACCACTTTCGTCTTTTAATTTTCATTGTGAGTCGTGTCAACTTGGTAAACATACCAGGCGTCCCTATCCCCCTAGGATGCCCAATCGAGTCAGTTCTTGTTTTGAACTGTTGCATTCTGATGTATGGGGTCCTTGCCCTATCAAATCTACGTTGGGTTTTGAATATTTTATTACCTTTATTGATGACTATTCTCGCACTACTTGGGTTTATTTATTGAAATCTCGTAGTGAGGTATTTTCCATATTTCGAGAATTTAATGCTTATGTTCAAAACCAATTTAACACCACCATTAAAACTTTACGATCTGATAATGCTAAAGAATATTTTTCCACCGACTTTTCTTCATACTTAAAAACCAACGGCATTATTCATGAATCATCGTGTGCTTATACATCTCAACAAAATGGTGTGTCCGAACGCAAAAATCGTCACATATTGGATGTTGCTCGCACAATCATGATCCAATCACGTGTTCCTCATCGTTTTTGGGGAGATGCCGTTCTCACTGCCACATATCTGATTAACCGCATGCCCTCAACCGTTCTTCATGGTAAAACACCGTTTTCTATACTATTTCCCAACGATGATCCATTTCCTCTCGCACCTAAAGTATTTGGTTGTGTCGCCTATGTTCATGACCATAGTCCAAAAACCATCAAACTTGATCCTCGAGCCATTCGTTGTGTCTTTCTTGGTTACTCACGGGTTCAAAAAGGGTATCGATGCTATAGCCCATCACTTCACCGATACTTTACCAGTGCCGATGTCACTTTTCACGAGTCTCCTTACTTTCCCGAGTGTTCCACTCCTGTTTCTGACCCGTTTCCCGACCTCGATATACCCACATCTCCCTTCATCCCCACCATTCCTGTGTCAATTCCTTTTACCGATCCAATCTCTACTGATTCTGACCCACCGACAGAATCTCCGCCACTGCTTTTCACATATGCTAGGCGGGGTAGGGGTCAAACATCAGCGACTCTTGATTCACAACCTGGCCACGACCCCGAAATACCCTCCGATACTCCGCCTACATCTGAGCAATCCACACCTCTCACTACTACATCGTTACCCGATCCACCAACCTCTGACACACCTGTTTATGATCTTCCTGGTGCCCCACTTCCCGATATACCTATTTCCTTTCGCAAGGAACCCCGGACATGTACTCGTTACCCAATTCAGGACTATGTTGCCTACACCCACCTATCTCCTGAAACTCATGCGTACACCACTACCCTTGATTCCTACTCGATTCCCAAAAATGTGACGAGCGCTCTCGCTCACCCAGGATGGAGACAGGCTATGGAAGATGAAATCGGGGCTCTAAAGTCCAATCATACATGGGATCTTGAAACACTTCCTAAAGGGAAGCGTATTGTTGGTTGTCGTTGGGTGTTTACGGTTAAACTACACCCGGATGGCTCCCTACACCGCTTAAAGGCTCGGTTGGTTGCAAAAGGGTATTCTCAGGCATATGGCATTGATTACGATGAAACTTTCTCTCCGGTTGCTAAAATGCCATCTGTCCGTATTTGCATCGCTCTTGCTGCCATTAATCATTGGCCGCTCCACCAGCTTGATGTCAAGAACGCCTTTCTTAATGGTGTTCTTGAGGAGGAGGTATATATGGAGCAGCCCCCAGGGTTCGTCGTTGAGGAGGAGGCCTCGAAAGTTTGTAGACTACGTCGTTCTCTATATGGTCTTAAACAGTCTCCCAGAGCATGGTTTGGTCGATTCCCTAGTGTTATGGGACAGTTTGGGATGACGCGGAGTGCCTACGATCACTCTGTCTTCTTTAGACACCAGAAAGGGAAGAGGATTATCGTAGTTGTTTATGTGGATGACATTATAATCACAGGTGATGACGAGGTCGGGATTTCCGAACTCAAGCAGTTTCTTCAGTCTCAGTTTCAGGTAAGCGACTTAGGTCGACTGAGGTATTTCCTTGTCATAGAAGTATCCCGCTCTCCACAAGGAATACTTCTCTCCCAACGAAAGTATGTTCTTGATATGTTAACTGAATGTGGCTTACTGGGTTGTAAACCTGTTGATACACCAATGCTTCCTACAAAGAAACTCCTCCCAAAGGAAGGAGATCCAATGAAAGATCCTGAGCGATACAGACGGCTGGTTGGTAAACTTAATTATATAACCGTCACACGACCGGATATCTCCTTTACTGTCAGTGTTCTGAGCCAATTTATGGCTACACCATACACCGGTCACTGGGATGCTGCCCTTCGTGTCTTAAGATATCTTAAGACCTCACCTGGCTTGGGCATATTATACTCTGATCAGGGTCATTGTCGTGTAGGTGCCTTCACGGAAGAAGGAGATGGTCGAATATCAGGGTTCTCAGATGCAGATTGGGCAGGTTGTCCAATTTCTCGACGATCTACCACCGGATATTGTGTGTTTGTTGGGGGAAACCTTGTATCATGGAAGAGTAAGAAGCAACACACGGTCTCCCGGTCGAGTGCCGAATCAGAATATAGAGCCATGGCAGATGTAACATCAGAGATGACATGGGTTCGTCGTCTTCTCAGAGAGCTCGGGGTTGTTTCTAATGACTTGATGAGGCTATACTGTGATAATCAGTCAGCTATTCACATAGCCAAGAATCAAGTATTTCATGAGAGGACAAAACATATTGAGGTCGACTGCCACCTTATCAGAGATCGGGTAGTAGGCACACAAATTGATCCTCCTTCCATTCAACCAGTTCATGTGAAGACAAATTTTCAGCTAGCAGACATTCTAACTAAACCGCTCCGGAAAGCTCAGATAGATTTTATTTGTAACAAGTTGGGCATGATTAACATCTATGCTCCAACTTGAGGAGGAGTGTTAATTGTATTTAGTTAGGGTTTTAGCCCATTTGGTTAGATAGAGCCCATGGGCCTTTTATGGGCTGTTAGCTAGGGTTTAGTTGTGTATATATAGGTGTAGTGGCTTATGTATTAGACATACCTTCAAGTAATAAACATTACTTTCACTACAACCATCTTCTTTACATGTATTTTTAAGATTGAACTTTTTTTGGACTTCAATATATTAATTTCACACTGCACAGCCGAGCTCAAGCCGAGATTTGGCTTATTAATTTCACACTGCAAACGAGCTGATCCGCTCTCAAGCTACGCAAAATCAGATCGATAACAAGCTCGAAACAAAGCCTAGCCTTATCGAACCCAAGCCTAAATAAAGCTTGTTTACTTATCAAACTCTAGCCTTGTATGGGAAGATCATTTAAGCTCCTAGAGCCTTATGGACTGTATATTAACTTCAGACTGAACAGCAGAGCCGAGCCGAGCTTTGGCTTATTAAAGACTTTTCTCAAAACATATAAAAATAACCGAAAACTCAAATAAATTAATAAACAATAAACGAGCGTAGCCAGAACCGATCTCGAGGTTGAAAAAAAAAAACTAATGAGCCGAGCTTGAGCTTTAAAAACAGAAGTCGATACCTTTAACCTTGTTACAGAAGGGACACGCACACGCTTCGTACTGGTAAAGCACGACATCCTTGGGTACAATAACACGCTCTTTAGCATACGCCTCTTGTTCCACCAATCGTGATACAGCAACGGTAGCGGCGGCAAGAGCACCTAACGACAGAGAAAGCTTAGCTGCACCGGAGTATCCGCCGGAGAATTTGGATCGTACGGATGTTGAAAGCCACCTCCGAGAAGAATTGACGTAAGCGGAAGCTGTGTGTTGTTCGGTGGATGCCAGAAGGGATTTGGAAAGAGCAGAGGAAGAGACGAGAACTGAAGCTCTTCGCATTGTTACGAAGTTTGCGTGTGAAATGTCTTATGGGGTTTTAGATCTCGTAATCGTAATGGTGTTTCTGGTCTTACCGCCCGGCTTTGTTCATGATCGTACAAATGTTACAGCTGCGTCCTTAGACTTTAACCTTTGTTACACTGTTTTTTTTTCCTAAAAGACTCATCCCACCATTCAAATTTGGAGAGTCCCGTTGCCTCATCTGTCAAGTTTGTGCTATCTTAACCGGGACTCATACTGACTTCAGAGTTTGGCTTGGACATCATTTAAGCTGTATTGTTACTTTGTTAAAGTATATTATAAAACAACTAGTTTTTTACGGGTTCGGTTGACTAACATATAAATATTAAATAACAAAAAAAACCTTTGTTCGGTCAATAAAACCCGAGCATTTTCGGTTTCGGGCGCTGCGACGGAGAGTTGGTAAACTCGGGCGTTGCTAAAACCTAAGCATTGTTGGTTCCGGGAGTTGCTACGGCGAGTCAATGCCGAATTCAGTTGGTTTCGGTTACGGTCGTTCATTCCGGAAGTAAACCAAAAGGTCAGTAAAGCCTAGACGTTGATAAAAACCTAATGTTGTCTGTCCCCGGGGGTTCCAATGGTGAGTCGAGGTGAATAACAGTTTGATTATCAAATTTGAAAAAAAAAGAAAAAAAAAACAAAATGATGTGGACCACTTTGGTGCCGCCAGTTAACGTCACCAAAGTTGTCAATCTACCTATATTATTAAAGCAACACAATGCTTCCACATGTCATTTAATTAGACCATCCACATAGGTTGCAAAGTGTACAAGTTTGCAATTTTCTTACATAAATGATAAAATAAAAAATATGTTGTTGGTGGCAATCAAACCCCTACCTTACTTTTAAAATGCTTGTGGCTTACCAACTCACCTAGGATGAATTGATGTTTTCCTTTTCTTTTACTTAATTGTTATAGATTCGCAACATTCCATTTTATTTTATTTTTTTAACCACATGTGTATTACATGGACTTTATCTTATTATATATATTGTATAATGTATAATTTGGTTTAAAGCATATTTGGTATTGAGTTTGAAAAATGCTTATTGGCTTATTGGTGTCTTAAAAAAGCAATAAATAAAAATGTGTTTGACAATCACAAAAATCTTTCTTATTTTAGTTTTTGAATGAGTTAAAAAACAGTTTTTCAAAAACCCCAAATCCTGGCTCTTCAAAATGGCTTTTTAAAAAAACCAATAAGCAAATAAGCATTTTTTAAACTCAATCCCAAACATGCTCTTACTATAAAAAATGTTCTTTTTTTGCTTTGAGTAAAAAATTACACGAAAGATTTGTGTGATATGTTGTTATATTGGATTGGGTCCTCAAGTATAAGATATTACATGTTTGGTCAGATAAGATGCATAAACTTAACATGTGGAGTCCCCAACTTGGATGATGGTTATATGTATTGATTAGACTCTTAAACTCTCTGTCAGTCGATAATCAGTATTACTCTAAATATTGTTTGATTATATATATAAGAAAAAATTATACGTGTAAAATAACATTTTCAGTTTTAGCTGTTCACACAGATGCCACCTTATGCACCCATGGATTGTATACTGAAGAGGTAGGTCCCAGCAGAGCCCAGTTGGACCCGCAAGACTCACCTTGAAAAGGGACGTCTGCGCAGTTGAACCCGCAAGACTCCTTAACGGACGTTTGCGCGGTTGAACCCGCAAGACTTAACTTAAAGGGACGTCTGCGCAGAGACCAACTGGATCCGCAGGACCTACCATGCTCAGAGACGTGACGTCCTTACGCGCAGTACGCAAGCTGTTCCCGCAGGAAAAGCCTCCCAATGGTGAAGTACTCTGCCTGTTCCCGCAGCTGCGGATACAAGCCATCAGGGAAGGCTACCTGCGCAGCAAAGCTACACGCACAAGGCACTTAGCTCTCATAATAATTCAGTAATGTCACCTGAAGAAGGAATGAGCAAAGCCGGGAACTCTCCCGCACAAGGCCGGGAGAACTCCCGCCCAAATGAGCCAGTCCGTACGATACTGGAGGATCTTTTGTACTGTACCTGACGAGGTATGGACAAAAGATCTGACCAAGGATACGACAGCTCACTGACAACAGTATGACGAGCAGCACGCTCTTGTACTGTATGTCACTATTAGCCGCTGCCTACTCACCAACCTGTCGGAGGACGTGCATAGCCTGCAGTTGGTGGAACAGGAATAGTACACAGCCGGTCTGGTCACTATCAGCCGCTGCCTACCCACCAACTACCAGCATGGCATGTGCGTAGCCCATAGTTGGCAGAACAGGAACACTATTCAGCCGGCTGTACCTTCTTGGAAACCTACCTTCGGCTATAAATACTCCAACACCTTGGAATGGTATATCATCTTATCTTCTTGTATCTCATCTTATATCTTATATCTTATACCTGATATCTGCTCTAGCAATCTCTTAATATACACTTATATTCAAGAGCAATCTAGTCTGATTCTCACGCCGGAGGGTGGTCACAAGGAGGTACCCCCCCTTCTCAGTGACGAGCTCACGGTGTCTGTTTTGCAGGTTATCAGAAGAACCATCTTTGCCGGATCTAACCCCTCGTGGGAAACATCTATTCAACCCCCAGATTATCCGTAATCTGCTCGGGGTAGATTAGTGTTTCTTCATTGGCGCCATCCGTGCATAAAAGCTAGAACTTAATTCTTTTTCAGTTTTCTCAAAACTTCTGAAAAGATGGTTAAAGAAACCCCGGTAACCACAACCCCAGCTACTGAGGGGAATACCGGCGACTACACAGTTTTTACGAACACTACCCCGGTTACCCAAGCCGGGGCAAGTGCAGTAAATTTTACGAACACTACCCCAGTTACCCGAGCTGGGGTAAGTGCAGTAAATAATCGCTCACTGGGATTCACCGATACCCAGTTAGAGAGACAACGAACGAGGCTCCCCCGCCAAACACTCGACGAAGTTAAAGCGTGGGCGGAAGCACGTCAAAAAGAATTCCAAGCTGAGTTGGATGAACGCTTACGTTCACTCCAACAGCCTGAGGAATTCGGAGAGTACTTGGACGATGATTCGGAGGAATCCGATAGTGACGCAAACCCTCGTCATAGGACGAAAGGGAAGCGTAAGGAAACGGACTCCCAACCGAGAAGGCATTTTGAAGAAACCTTCAAACCAAAAAACGCGGGTGGAAACCCACGTGACTTTTCCAAAGCATTTAGACCAACTGCGGCAAATGCGGGAACGTCCAAATTTGCAAGGGACATTGCGGAAGCAATCGCCCCGAAAAGTGCCAAACAGATGTCCAACATCGGCACTTACGATGGTATATCTGATCCAGACGATCATTTGAACAGATTCATAGCGGGGGCAACCGTCAGTAATTGGACGGAACCTACATGGTGTTACATGTTCCGAATGACGCTTGTTGGGCCAGCTAGAGCGTGGTTCGATCGTCTACCGGTCCACCACATCTACGATTGGGAAGACTTCCAGCAGAAATTTAGCCAACACTTCAGCCAACAAAGAAAGTATACCGAAGAGCAATGGACAATCCTCAATTGCATTCGAGAAAAATGATGAATCTTTGCCAGACTTCATCACTCGCTTCAACTCAAAGAAGCTAAGTCTGGGTAATATTAGCGAAGATCTTGTTCGCGCTGCTTTCATCCAGGGCGCGAACGACCCAGAGCTCATCCGCACCTTAACGGGTAGAGATGGCATGCCATCCACATGGGATGCCATCATGACAGCAGCTAAACGCTTTGCGGAAACAGAGAAGCAACTGGGTAGAGATCTCCCCCAGAGCACAAACCTCTACACCCAGAAAACAAGAGAAGACAACGTCCTTACCGCCCGACTAAACAAAAAGCGGAAGCTAGGCATTTGGCAGTCAAGGGTAAACTTTGACACCTCATCCGACTTACAACATCGATTAGGCGGAAGGGATAACGTACAGTCGAACCAGAACTCCAGATGGACGCCACTCACCAAAAGCGTCACCGAGATATTCGCCACTGAGGAGCTCCCATGGCCAAAGGCTCCAATAATCCGACATCGTCACAATGCTGATCGGAGCAAATACTGTGACTTTCACAGGACAAACGGCCACAACACTGAAGAATGCACAGACGTGAGGGACATCGTCGAAGCATTTGTCAGAGATGGGACGCTCGCGCACCTCGTGGCGTAACGAACGCTGAGCAGGCTGATGCGTGTAGAACCCCAGTTGGGGAAAACACGAATAAAATTGCAGCTTCAATGTTGGAGACTACATACTGCGTAAGCAACGAGATCCCGAACCAGGTGCATATCGGATCGATGGCACTCCCATCCCAACAACATAGAAGGGAGCTCAATTACACAGTTTGCATGTAGATCAATTCCAAACTTGTAAAGAAAAGGCCCAGAGCCACTTCTAATGGAAATGATTCTCCTTAGAACATTGATGCTGATGATCTTACATTTATACTTTACGAACTTTCCACACTGATATGCCGGTCTTCACCGCATACATAAGTGGGGAAGTAAGTCGTTGCTTGTGGAAGGCGGTAAAACCCGCATCAACACAAAAAACGGCAAACCTTCACGCAGGTCAGTCATAGGTAAAGTTTGGTCATCCCACTAAACGAAAGTGCCGGTCCTAACCGCACAAATCATGATAGAGGAAACCGAACTAACCTATTGATAACCGCGCGTCGAACGGTCAATTTATTCAAAACACTGATGCCGGTTTTCACCGCATAAATGTGTAAAGTCGTTGCTTGTGGAAGGCGGCAAAACCCGCATAAACACAATAAACGGAAAACCTTCACGCAGGTCAGTTATAGGTAAAGTTTGGTGATCCCACTAAATGAAAGTGCCAGACCTAACCGCACAATTCATGATAGAGGAAACCGAACTAACCTATTGATATGTTTTATAACCTATTGATGCTCTGATACCAACTTGTAAGGCCCCGTCACCGGTAACCCTACTTTCGTGTTGGATTTACTCATAAACACAGTTCTAAATATCAGAGTTAATTAAAACTTTACGCGGAATATAAAACTTTCATAAAACATTACATATCAATTCATAATCATGTCGTAAAACATTCCTTTTGTCTTTCCAAAATTAAAACATAACTTATAAAACATATCAGATCTTCAGATGCCAGGCTTTAGTCTTCTGCCATGTGTTCAATTCTTTCTGCTCGAAGAAGTACTTTAAACTCTTATGATCTGTATAGATAGTGCACTTAGTACCGTACAGGTAATGCCTCCATATCTTAAGAGCATGCACTACAGCTGCTAACTCCAAATCATGCGTCGGATAAGTACTCTCATGGACTTTCAACTGTCTAGACGCGTAGGCTATCACCTTCCCTCGTTGCATCAACACGCAACCTAACCCTTGATGCGAGGCATCAGCACAAACAACAAAATCCTCATCACCATCGGGTAAAGTAAGGATTGGAGCTTGCGTGAGTCTCTTCTTCAATTCTTCAAAGGCTTCCTCCTGAAACTTCCCCCAACTGAATACTATCGACTTTCGGGTCATACCGGTCAGCGGTGCGGCTATCTTGGAGAAACCTTCGATGAATCTCCTATAGTAGCCAGCTAACCCTAGGAAGCTTCGTATATCAGTCGGATTCTGCGGAGTCTTCCAATTCGTTATCGCTTCAATCTTAGCTGGGTCCACGGTAATCCCCTCCGGATTAACCACATGACCTAAAAATTGCACTTCTCTTAACCAGAACGCGCACTTCGAAAACTTGGCATACAACTTCTCTTTCTTCAGAACTTCCAATACTTCTCTCAAATGCTCCGCATGGTCAGACTCGCTCCTTGAATATATTAATATGTCATCAATGAAAACGATAACTGACTTATCCAACATTGGTCGACACACCCTGTTCATCATGTCCATAAATGCTGCAGGAGCATTTGTTAGACCGAATGACATTACGAGGAACTCGTAGTGTCCATATCGCGTTCGGAACGCTGTCTTAGGGACGTCTACCTCCTTTACCTTCAGTTGATGGTAGCCTGATCTGAGATCTATTCGTGAGAACCAACTCGAACCTTGCAGTTGGTCAAACAGATCGTCAATCCTAGGCAAGGGGTATCTATTCTTTACCGTAAGCTTATTCAACTCACGATAGTCTATGCACATTCTCATACTTCCATCCTTTTTCTTCACAAACAAAACCGGTGCGCCCCACGGAGAAACACTCGGTCTGATAAAACCCTTGTCGAGGAGTTCTTGCAGTTGTGACATCAATTCTTTCATCTCGGACGGTGCTAGACGGTAAGGCGCTTTCGCGACGGGCTGGGCTCCTGGTATTAAATCTATCTGAAATTCTATCTCTCGCTCAGGTGGCAACCCCGGAAGATCCTCAAGGAATACTTCTGGGTAGTCGCGCACAATAGGAACATTCTTCATTTCTTTCGTCTCGGCCGTAGCGTTGACAACATACGCCAGGTAGGCACCGCACCCTCGCCTTAACAAACCCTCGGCTTTTATCATCGAAATGACATTAAGCCCATAACTCTCCTTATCACCATAAACCGTCACCGCACTACCATCCAATGACTTTAACCTTATCATCTTACTTTTACATACTATCTGAGCCTCAAACTCAGACAACCAATCCATACCCAAGACTACATCGAACCCTCCTAAGGCCATAACATACAAAGTAACAGGGAACTCATGTCCCTCTAACTCTATCTTACAATTCTTAACCATTTTTGTTATTTTCACCGAAGTGTCACTTGCGGTTTCTACTACAAAAGTTTCAGACACTCGGCAGCCTTTCATTTTAGCTAGTTTACTAAACGTCGTAGCTACAAAACTTCTATTCGCACCAGAATCAAATAATACAGAAGCGGAAACATCGTTCACTAGAAACGTACCTGTGACGACATCCGGAATCTGCCTGGCTTGTTCCTGGGTCAGCATGTAGGCTCTAGTTCTGGGCCTAGCTTGATCGGCATCCTTCTTTCCACTACCTCCAGCTACACCTTCAGTGCACTCCCTTGACATATGGCCTGTCTTGCCACATTTGTAACATGCTGGCTTCGCACTGCACTCATTGGCATAATGCCCTACCTTCCCGCACTTATAACAGGCATTCGACCCCATTCTGCATTCTCCACCATGAGCCTTTCCACATTTGAGACAAACATTAGAACTTTTACCCCACTTGCACTCACCACCATGCCTCTTTCCGCAGGTCTTACACGATCTCTTCTCCCACACTTTCTGTTTCTTATCCTTGGAGTTCCATAACTGAGTACCGGGTCGTTTAGCAGGAGTGACCCCTTTCTTCTCTTTCTCTTCGTCCCTTTCCACCCTATCATCCGCGGCCACGTCAGCATAGACCATTTCCGCGAGTCCAACAGCCGAATCAAAAGTAGCAGGTTGAATCGCCCTGACTAACATGCGGACCTTTTGTGGCAACCCCCTCACATAACATTTGATTCTCTTGACCTCAGTGTCAACCATGTCAGGCACCAACCTAGATAGTCGGTTGAACTCCGTGGTATACTCACGATGCGTCATCATACCGGCTTTTAAATTCTGGAACTTCATCTCCGTTCTTTCAACCTCGGCATCTGCACAGAACTTCTTCATTACCAACTCTTTCAAATCTTCCCACTTCATCTCTTTGATCTCTTCACGGGTCTTCCTCTGCTCCACACTCTCCCACCAATACATAGCCTCATCTACGAATGACTGAGTAGCATAACCCACAGCTTGGTCGGGACGGCAGTCGCTAATGCGGATAACCTTGTCCATAGCGGTTATCCACTGGAGAGTAGCGATTGCGTCTCCTAAACCAGTCAGCTTAGGCGGGTCACAACCTTTGAAGGACTTATAGCTGCACCCACCTTGTCCTCCTCTCCTATCATCGACTTTCACAGACTTATCCCCACTCGAGGCCCCTCTTTCACCTTCCCCATCCTTTCTACCATCACCACCCGCCCCTTCAGCAGTTCGCTCACGGCTTCCAGCAGATCCTTCGGGATTCAGGTTCTTCACAGCAGCAACTACAGCCTGAACGATGGCTGCTTGAACTGCGGGGCTAAGTTGAACTTCTTCGTTGTTGTTCTGGTCTCCTCCAGCTGCGCTTCCTTCATCTTCGGTGTGGGAAGCTTCTTCTACCGAAGGTTGCCGGACAAGACGAGGCCTGCCACGACGTCCAGTGCGACCCCCAGTTTCAACAAATTCTCCAGCTCCAGCCATTAGTATTCTAAAGGGGAAAACACAAACATCGTCACTCAAGGAACCGTTTAGTACAAGGATGGTAAGGCTAACAGGTAATAACAGTGGCCAGTTGTGATTAGCTGATCACGTTACTTTCCGTGTCCTATACACTTCCTTTTATGAGTCTATTTGTGCTGGTTCTACTTAAGTAGTTAGTCAAATCAACAATCAATTATTCCTATCCGTACCAATCTCATATCCTTTCTTTCTCATTAACATATATCATTTAATCATACCTTTCACCTTTACTGATCTTGCTTGAGCGACACATGGCATTCTTGAACTGGCATCTTCTTTCTTTTCTTACTTAAATCCCATTCTCTGTTCAAGTCTAAGCATGTAGGATGCTTAAATCTCTTGAACTTTGCTCTGATACCAACTTGTAAGGCCCCGTCACCGGTAACCCTACTTTCGTGTTGGATTTACTCATAAACACAGTTCTAAATATCAGAGTTAATTAAAACTTTACGCGGAATATAAAACTGTCATAAAACATTACATATCAATTCATAATCATGTCGTAAAACATTCCTTTTGTCTTTCCAAAATTAAAACATAACTTATAAAACATATCAGATCTTCAGATGCCAGGCTTTAGTCTTCTGCCATGTGTCCTCCACTCAAGCCAGCTGTCTCATCCTACTCACCTGCGTGCATACTAAAAGTCAGCTACGCTGAGTGAGTTCTAGTTAATCATACAATACCATACAATACCTTATTACATACATACGTACTTAACCTCATAACTTTCTTTTATACACACATAAGTACTCATACCTTCATTCTTACTTGCATACTTTCTTTCTTACTTACATACTTTCTTTACATTCATAATCATACGTTTTAAAGAGCCTTTCGCCCTATAACCTCACAGATATTATAAGGGTCTGGTCCCTAACATCACAGATATTATAAGGGTCTGGTCCCTAACATCACAGATATTATGAAGGGTCTGGTCCCTATCCTCACAGATATTATAAGGGTCTGGTCCCTAACATCACAGATATTATAAGGGTCTGGTCCCTAACATCACAGATATTATAAGGGTCTGGTCCCTAACATCACAGATATTATAAGGGTCTGGTCCCTTGCTTTCGAATATTAGTAGGGTTCAGTTCCATCTTCGTTACCATACAACCATGCAACATACCTCGAGTATTATTAGGGCTTGGTACCCTTTTCGTAACCATACAACCATACAACCGTCATTTCCTTCTTTTATTAACTTTATTACGTTCATACACATAAACATACATATCATACTTGCCATATTTATAACGTTACAACCTGACAGTACGTGCAATATCCGAAGATCGTTCACGAACCATCAAGCAATCATTCATACATATCACATATATCACATATGGCTTTATAACGTTACAACCTGACAGTTCGTGCAATATCCGAAGATCGTTCACGAACCATCAAGCAATCATTCATACATATCACATATATCACATATGGCATACACTTATCACTTAGGATAAATGTATTAACAACACATCAAGTATGCACACAGCCCCGAAAACATAACAAGGAATGGGGCTAGAAACTCACCTGGATCCTGTTACGCTCGCCGTTGATCGTAATTCCTTTCTTTAACTGGGCTCGGCTAACTGTATAATATTTACACATATCAATTAACTACTACTACTCGTTTTGTATTTCTATCTATATATGACCCACAACGAACGGGGGTCCAGGGGCAGCGCCCCTGGCAGCGGGGTTCTAGAGGCGGCAGCCCCTAGCGGGGTCCAAGGGGCAGAGCCCCTGGCTGGGGTTAAGCTGCCAGGTCAGCTTGGAAAAATTTTATTTTCGATAACTGCCTTAACACATTTTCCATTAGGTTTTTAATTTATTTTATAAACGAACTTCACTTCAGGCGAAGTTAAACCTTAGGCGAACTTGGCTTCAGGCGAAGTTAAACCTCAGGCGAACTTGGCTTCAGGCGAAGTTATACCTTAGGCAAACTTGGCTTCAGGCGAAGTTAAACCTTAGGCGAACTTGGCTTCAGGCGAAGTTAAACCTTAGGCGAACTTGGCTTCAGGCGAAGTTAAACCTTAGGCAAACTTGGCTTCAGGCGAAGTTATACCTTAGGCGAACTTGGCCGTAGGCGAAGTTATCCTTAGGCGAAGTTACGCTTGAAGGCGAAGTTACGCTTGAAGGCGAAGTTCATCAGGCGAACTTAATCTTGCAGGCGAAGTTATCGCGCTGCAGATCTGTTTGCCCATAAATCCTTCGTTTCTTAGCCAAATAACTCGATTTTGGTACCCACGGAATCGTATGATCGGCGCCTACAAATCCCAACCATCAAATCGGCCTAAAATCGACGTTTTAGGGGTCCGATTTGAGCAGTTTGGGTTTCGGGTTCGGTTAACCCATCAAATCCTAACCATTTTCAGTAATATAAGCTTTGGTGGATTTGTTCTTACCTTACCAACTCAGATCTATCAACAAAATCTCGGGTCTCGGCTTCGAATCTTGATCGGTTAGTATGTGTGTGTTTTGAGTGTGTGAAGAAAGAAGGTGGAAATGAAAGATTGGGTTTGGGATGGGATATTTATATCCCTCTAAGCCCACGGACCCGAGGCCCATTCTCATTTAACCCATCTTACGCAATCAAAGCCCAACTCCCTCCTTACTCGACATTAAATAATTAACAACGTGAAATCACTAAACATAACTTTCTTTATTTATAATTAAAATTTAGGATGTTACAAGTCTTCCCCCCTTAAAGAGGTTTCGTCCCCGAAACCTAACTATTACATAAACAAACTAGGGTAAAACTTGCGCATCTCATCCTCGACTTCCCAAGTAGCATCTGATCCCTTGCGGTGTTTCCATATCACTTTCACCAAGGGTATAATCTTGCGACGAAGCTGCTTCTCCTTGCGATCAACGATCTTTATCGGTTGCTCGATGTAGTTCAATTGTTCATCAACCTCAATGTCCATTAATGGCACGTGAAACGTGTCATCAGCTAGACACTTCCTCAGATGAGAAACATGGAAGGTTGAATGAATTCCTTCTAACTCATCGGGTAAATCCAGCTTATAAGCTACTTCCCCCACACGATACAAAACTTTAAATGGTCCAATGTACCTCGGACTTAGCTTCCCTCTCTTTCTAAAACGGATAATTCCTTTCCAAGGCGAGACCTTAAGCATCACATAGTCGCCAACGTTAAACTCAATTGGTCGTCGCCAACGTTAAACTCAATTGGTCGTCGCCGCTTATCTGCATAAGACTTTTGTCTGTCTTGAGCGGCTTTCATTCTTGCTTTGATCTGATCGAACTTTGAAGACGTTTCTTGAACCACTTCTAGGCTTCCCATTTCCTTTTGACCAATCTCACCCCAACACACCGGGGTTCTACATCGTCGACCGTAAAGCATCTCAAACGGTGGCATACCAATGCTCGAATGGTAACTGTTGTTATAGGAGAACTCTGCCAGATGCAGATGATCATCCCAGCTTCCACCAAAATCTAAAACACAAGCACGTAGCATATCCTCAAGGGTTTGGATCGTCCTTTCGGACTGTCCATCGGTTTGAGGATGGTACACCGTACTGATGTTCAACCTCGTCCCCATAGCTTCATGGAATTTCTTCCAGAACCTCGAAGTAAACCGTGTATCCCTATCAGACACGATCGATAACGGTACTCCATGCTTGGTTACCACTTCCTTGATGAACAAGCTTGCTAACGTTTCTGACGAGATGGCCTCTCGTATGGGCAGAAAGTGAGCACTCTTGGTCAAACGGTCCACAATCACCCAGATGGTATCATGTTGCTTAGCTGTACGAGGTAGCTTAGTTATGAAATCCATGGTGATGTGTTCCCATTTCCACTCCGGTATCCCTAGCGGTTGCATCTTCCCATAAGGCTTTTGGTGCTCGGCCTTGACTTGTAAGCAAGTTAAGCACTTACTAACATAATCCACTACATCATTCTTCATTCCTGGCCACCAGTAATCTCTTTTCAAGTCTTGGTACATCTTTGTAGCTCCAGGATGGATTGAGTACCTTGACTTATGAGCTTCATCTAAGATTCGACTTCTAAGATCACCATGGCGTGGAATCCACATACGGTCAAATCTAGTTTTAACTTCATGAGTGTTTTCCATCAACTCATCTTGCTGGCCATAAATCCTTTCTTTCTTTACTAACCCTTCGTTTACTAACACCTCTGACTGCACTTTGATGATTTCTTCAAAAAGACTTGAGTTCATGATCAACTTATATGACTTCACGGTTGCAAGGACTTCCTCATTCTTACGACTTAGCGCATCAGCGACCACGTTAGCTTTACCGGGGTAATACTTAATCTCACAGTCGTAATCCTTTATCAATTCTAACCATCTTCTCTGCCTCATGTTCAATTCTTTCTGCTCGAAAAAGTACTTTAAACTCTTATGATCTGTATAGATAGTACACTTAGTACCGTATAGATAGTACACTTAGTACCGTACAGATAACTGCCTTAACACATTTTCCATTAGGTTTTTAATTTATTTTCTAAACGAACTTCACTTCAGGCGAAGTTAAACCTTAGGCGAACTTGGCTTCAGGCGAAGTTAAACCTTAGGCGAAATTGGCTTCAGGCGAAGTTAAACCTTAGGCGAACTTGGCTTCAGGCGAAGTTAAACCTTAGGCGAACTTGGCCGTAGGCGAAGTTATCCTTAGGCGAACTTGGCTTCAGGCGAAGTTAAACCTTAGGCGAAGTTACGCTTGAAGGCGAAGTTACGCTTGAAGTCGAAGTTCATCAGGCGAACTTAATCTTGCAGGCGAAGTTATCGCGCTGCAGATCTGTTTGCCCATAAATCCTTCGTTTCTTAGCCAAATAACTCGATTTTGGTACCCACGGAATCGTATGATCGGCGCCTACAAATCCCAACCATCAAATCGGCCTAAAATCGACGTTTTAGGGGTCCGATTTGGGCAGTTTGGGTTTCGGGTTCGGTTAACCCATCAAATCCTAACCATTATCAGTAATATAAGCTTTGGTGGATTTGTTCTTACCTTACCAACTCAGATCTATCAACAAAATCTCGGGTCTCGGCTTCGAATCTTGATCGGTTAGTATGTGTGTGTTTTGAGTGTGTGAAGAAAGAAGGTGGAAATGAAAGATTGGGTTTGGGATGGGATATTTATATCCCTCTAAGCCCACGGACCCGAGGCCCATTCTCATTTAACCCATCTTACGCAATCAAAGCCCAACTCCCTCCTTACTCGACATTAAATAATTAACAACGTGAAATCACTAAACATAACTTTCTTTATTTATAATTAAAATTTAGGATGTTACAAGTCTTCCCCCCTTAAAGAGGTTTCGTCCCCGAAACCTAACTATTACATAAACAAACTAGGGTAAAACTTGCGCATCTCATCCTCGACTTCCCAAGTAGCATCTGATCCCTTGCGGTGTTTCCATATCACTTTCACCAAGGGTATAATCTTGCGACGAAGCTGCTTCTCCTTGCGATCAACGATCTTTATCGGTTGCTCGATGTAGTTCAATTGTTCATCAACCTCAATGTCCATTAATGGCACGTGAAACGTGTCATCAGCTAGACACTTCCTCAGATGAGAAACATGGAAGGTTGAATGAATTCCTTCTAACTCATCGGGTAAATCCAGCTTATAAGCTACTTCCCCCACACGATACAAAACTTTAAATGGTCCAATGTACCTCGGACTTAGCTTCCCTCTCTTTCTAAAACGGATAATTCCTTTCCAAGGCGAGACCTTAAGCATCACATAGTCGCCAACGTTAAACTCAATTGGTCGTCGCCAACGTTAAACTCAATTGGTCGTCGCCGCTTATCTGCATAAGACTTTTGTCTGTCTTGAGCGGCTTTCATTCTTGCTTTGATCTGATCGAACTTTGAAGACGTTTCTTGAACCACTTCTAGGCTTCCCATTTCCTTTTGACCAATCTCACCCCAACACACCGGGGTTCTACATCGTCGACCGTAAAGCATCTCAAACGGTGGCATACCAATGCTCGAATGGTAACTGTTGTTATAGGAGAACTCTGCCAGATGCAGATGATCATCCCAGCTTCCACCAAAATCTAAAACACAAGCACGTAGCATATCCTCAAGGGTTTGGATCGTCCTTTCGGACTGTCCATCGGTTTGAGGATGGTACGCCGTACTGATGTTCAACCTCGTCCCCATAGCTTCATGGAATTTCTTCCAGAACCTCGAAGTAAACCGTGTATCCCTATCAGACACGATCGATAACGGTACTCCATGCTTGGTTACCACTTCCTTGATGAACAAGCTTGCTAACGTTTCTGACGAGATGGCCTCTCGTATGGGCAGAAAGTGAGCACTCTTGGTCAAACGGTCCACAATCACCCAGATGGTATCATGTTGCTTAGCTGTACGAGGTAGCTTAGTTATGAAATCCATGGTGATGTGTTCCCATTTCCACTCCGGTATCCCTAGCGGTTGCATCTTCCCATAAGGCTTTTGGTGCTCGGCCTTGACTTGTAAGCAAGTTAAGCACTTACTAACATAATCCACTACATCATTCTTCATTCCTGGCCACCAGTAATCTCTTTTCAAGTCTTGGTACATCTTTGTAGCTCCAGGATGGATTGAGTACCTTGACTTATGAGCTTCATCTAAGATTCGACTTCTAAGATCACCATGGCGTGGAATCCACATACGGTCAAATCTAGTTTTAACTTCATGAGTGTTTTCCATCAACTCATCTTGCTGGCCATAAATCCTTTCTTTCTTTACTAACCCTTCGTTTACTAACACCTCTGACTGCACTTTGATGATTTCTTCAAAAAGACTTGAGTTCATGATCAACTTATATGACTTCACGGTTGCAAGGACTTCCTCATTCTTACGACTTAGCGCATCAGCGACCACGTTAGCTTTACCGGGGTAATACTTAATCTCACAGTCGTAATCCTTTATCAATTCTAACCATCTTCTCTGCCTCATGTTCAATTCTTTCTGCTCGAAAAAGTACTTTAAACTCTTATGATCTGTATAGATAGTACACTTAGTACCGTATAGATAGTACACTTAGTACCGTACAGATAACTGCCTTAACACATTTTCCATTAGGTTTTTAATTTATTTTCTAAACGAACTTCACTTCAGGCGAAGTTAAACCTTAGGCGAACTTGGCTTCAGGCGAAGTTAAACCTTAGGCGAACTTGGCTTCAGGCGAAGTTAAACCTTAGGCGAAATTGGCTTCAGGCGAAGTTAAACCTTAGGCGAACTTGGCTTCAGGCGAAGTTAAACCTTAGGCGAACTTGGCCGTAGGCAAGTTATCCTTAGGCGAACTTGGCTTCAGGCGAAGTTAAACCTTAGGCGAAGTTACGCTTGAAGGCGAAGTTACGCTTGAAGGCGAAGTTCATCAGGCGAACTTAATCTTGCAGGCGAAGTTATCGCGCTGCAGATCTGTTTGCCCATAAATCCTTCGTTTCTTAGCCAAATAACTCGATTTTGGTACCCACGGAATCGTATGATCGGCGCCTACAAATCCCAACCATCAAATCGGCCTAAAATCGACGTTTTAGGGGTCCGATTTGGGCAGTTTGGGTTTCGGGTTCGGTTAACCCATCAAATCCTAACCATTTTCAGTAATATAAGCTTTGGTGGATTTGTTCTTACCTTACCAACTCAGATCTATCAACAAAATCTCGGGTCTCGGCTTCGAATCTTGATCGGTTAGTATGTGTGTGTTTTGAGTGTGTGAAGAAAGAAGGTGGAAATGAAAGATTGGGTTTGGGATGGGATATTTATATCCCTCTAAGCCCACGGACCCGAGGCCCATTCTCATTTAACCCATCTTACGCAATCAAAGCCCAACTCCCTCCTTACTCGACATTAAATAATTAACAACGTGAAATCACTAAACATAACTTTCTTTATTTATAATTAAAATTTAGGATGTTACAAGTCTTCCCCCCTTAAAGAGGTTTCGTCCCCGAAACCTAACTATTACATAAACAAACTAGGGTAAAACTTGCGCATCTCATCCTCGACTTCCAAGTAGCATCTGATCCCTTGCGGTGTTTCCATATCACTTTCACCAAGGGTATAATCTTGCGACGAAGCTGCTTCTCCTTGCGATCAACGATCTTTATCGGTTGCTCGATGTAGTTCAATTGTTCATCAACCTCAATGTCCATTAATGGCACGTGAGACGTGTCATCAGCTAGACACTTCCTCAGATGAGAAACATGGAAGGTTGAATGAATTCCTTCTAACTCATCGGGTAAATCCAGCTTATAAGCTACTTCCCCCACACTGTGACAACTGCCCGAATCCGAACCCGACCCAGGTACCCGTTTCTCTGATCCGTTTCTTTTTATGATTTAAAGTTTATTATTAATCTTTGTAAATTTAACTGAGTAAATTAAGTATATTTATTTTTATATGTTCCTTCCCGCCCCTCTCTTCCCCTTTCTTTCCGCCGTCCCGCCTTCCTTTCTTGTCGTCCCGCCTGTCTTTCTTGTCGTCCCGCCTCTTTGTCTTGTCGCCGTCCCGCCCTCCTGCTTAACCCTTACGCCTTGTTTCCCTCTTTTTTTTCTAACTCTTTGCTTGTCCTTTGGTTCTTCCCGCCTAAGGATGTCTGCAGCTCCACGCGCCAGACTCCTTACATGGAAGCCTGCGTGAAGACATCTTGTTCCTGCGATGCGTGAAGAGAACTCTTCTCGCAGCGCGCTAAGAATGCATGTTCTTCCCGCAATGCGCTCAGAATGTATGTTCTTCCCGCGATGCGCTTAGAATTCTAGTTCACGCAGCACGCTATGGATTTGTGATTCTTCCCGCAGTGCGCTAAGGATTGTTGTGCCAGCCTTCGCGCTCGCGCACTCAGCCTTCCCGCGCTAAACCCTTTAGTCTTCTGTTTTATCCAGCCTGTTTGCTTTTGTGTTGTCTTTTCTTCTGTGCTTTTGACCTAACCTATCTTATGTCTGAATAGTTACTTTCGGCGCAGCATGCGCACCAACCCCATTGGTTGGTAGAAAAAGTGACTGACATTATCTTTTGAGATCTGCTTTTCCATGCTTTATCCAGTACCTTTACCAGAACCGCCCATGCTTTTTACTGTTCCCTGACAGCTTTCCCTTTTGCTTTTCCCCTTTTCCTGCTGCCGTATCTTTTGAGATCTTTTACTGTTTGCTTTTGATATCTTTTGTTATCTTTTGAGATCTTGCTTTTGGAATCTTTTTGCTGTTGATATCTTTTCTTTTACTTTTGGAAATCTTTTCTAGGGTTTATGTCCCCTAGGGTTTGCCTATAAATATAATACTATTTTCTTAACACTTCACACACTACACTTATTATCTCTTCCTCCCTCTTGCTCTCTGCCGTTGTCCTTCTGCCGCCTCCTCTCTTGCCTCCGTCTTCCTCCTTGTTCTTCCTGCTTTTCCGGTAATATATTATATATAATAATTTACTTATTAATTATGCTAACTTATTACCTAGACCTAAAACCGATCGTTGAAACATAATCTTTAATTATAGGTTAACTTTGCTTGTTTAAGAGTTGGTTCTTGCATTATCTTACATCGCATCTTTATCAAGTGAGTTATCTCGTACCTAATCCCTTTTTATTTTTAAATGCTTTGGGATGTTCATGTGTTCATACAAAACTGAGTCTTAAACTGTTTATGAAATTTTAGTCGCACAGTATCCCATGTGTTGAGGACGTTTACTTGGCTGTTTATTTGTATGTGTATCATTAACCGCTTTGTTCGGCCTATTCCGCAGTTCCGTTGGTACCATTAGTTGAACACGGGAGACCTATCGTTTACGGTTTTCTTTGTTTACACTTGCACAGATGTTTTCTCGTTTTTATGCTCAATTGGGAGCATGGATTGAACTATGATCTATGAACTATCTTAGGCTTGATCACAATCTGATTACACCCTTGTTAAACTCTAGACATACACGTGTTGTGCGCAGATTGCTGTTATTATCTATGATTATTTATGATTATCTATGTATTGTATTTAAACTTGATTTCTCACCAACACGCAAGTGTTTGACGTTTATTTTAACACATGTTCAGGTTTGCAGTAGCTGCTTTGAAGCTTGAGGACACATAGGATGCTTACTTTTGTTTTGGACCTAGATTTAAAATGTAACAAGACAAGTTTATGTTATTTGAATATTATGCTTTATAATATATTGATTTATGTTGATTTATGTTCTTTATTTTCCCCGCTGCGCGTGCGCGATAAAATGTGTATTAATAAATATTGACACCAATAGTGTCGCGAGTAATGAAGCAATATGTGGCGCCCCGATGTATAATCCGCCTTCGGTCGGGGTGTTACAGATTGGTATCAGAGCTCGTTGACTTTAGGATAGGTGGTTAGACGTAACGACCTAGAAAACCTAAGAGTCCCCTCTCGCGCATGAGAGAAATCTCATGTTCGCGCGCTTATTGTTAATTACTCGTTATTTATTAAATATGCTGGCACCTACGCAGCGTATGGTTTTATGTTTTATTTCGCGATTTTTCGATTTTTATTCGTTTGTTGGAATTGAAAATCCGAAAAGTCATGGTGATACATGAATAGTTGACTTTCAATTCCCATTTACTTTATGTTTTTAAATTGAAGATTGAAAAGTCATGGTGATACATGAATTGTCAATCTCCAATGCTTATTTCTTGTATGTTTTATATTGAAGATTGAAAAGTCATGGTGATACATGAATCGTCAATCTCCAATACATATTTACTCGTATATTTTAAATTGAGAATTCGGAAAGTCATGGTGATACATGAATTGTCGATTCCCAATTCGAATTCGTTATCTGTATTAAGTTTGCATTTAAATTCATGTTTTACTTCAGCATTTGATAGCATGTAACTTCGCGAAACAAGTTTTATAAGGTTATACTTTGCGCTGAAACCAAGTTATTAACTAAAACTAAAACTTTTATAGAATGCCTCCACTATCAGCTCGCTATCGCCAGAGAGAAGCATCGCGCAGGCGTATGCAGCAACGTTCCCAGGAAATGGCCGCCGCAATAGCCCAAGCCTTAAACCAAAACAATTCCAACACCTCCGGATACAACATTAAATCCTTTCATGCGGGTAAACCACCCAAGTTCACAGGTCTTGAAGGAGCCACCGTGATGCTCCAGTGGCTGGAGAAAATTGAAAACACATTCCTCCATACCCAATGCCCTTCAGACAGACGAACCCTCTATGCCTCAAGTGTCCTGGAATCTAGAGCGCTTACATGGTGGAATGGAGTAGCTCATGCGCGTGGCGCAGAAGCTGCTTCTAGCATACCTTGGGAAGAATTTAAGGATCTCCTAATGCGAGAATTCTGCCCTCCCAACGAAGTCAAGCGCCTGGAAGAAGAATTCTGGAACTTGAAACAGTACAGCGGTGAAGCGCGCGAGTACGCGACGCGCTTCCACGAGCTAAGCTTACTGGTCCCTCACCTTGTTACCCCTACCCGCCGAGCCATCGAGAAGTTCCTTGGGGGTCTCCCCATGGAAATTCAAGACTCCGTATGGGCCAGAAACCCAGCAACCCTCTCTGACGCCATCGAGTTGGCCGCTGTGCTCAGCGACAACCATGTCAGAGCAGGAACCCTGTTCCTGCGGGGAGCTGAGAAGACCAAACCCACCAAGACTGCCCCTGAACCAACAGAAACCAAACCTGAACCCTCAAACCGTAACAACCTCAAGCGCAGGCGCAAAGCCTATGCGCTTACCAACCCTCCCATTGTCCAGCAACCCATTTATCAACCCCCAGTTTACGCGCCTAACCCACTGTCAACCTACCCAGCACCTCCTGCAGTCCACAACTATGCCTTAACCACTCCAGCACTTCCTGCCCCGCCAACTAAGAAACCTTACACAGGAAACCAACCCTTCTGCCCAACCTGTAGACTTCATCACCCACCTCAAACCCCGTGTCGACAATGTAACCGATGTGGCCGCGCTGGTCACACTACTGAGTACTGTAGAGTCCCTCCCACCAATCCAATTGTGCAAACACCACCAGCCTACCCGCATAACCCACAACCAACTTACCAGAATCCACGACCCAGGTCGTGCTATAACTGCGGTGATCCCAGTCATTTCCGGAACGCGTGCCCGAGGCTACAAGTCCAGATTACTCAAGCGAATCCGGTGAACCAAATTTCGAACCAAGTGGCGCGAGGCCGAGCCTTTAACATAACAGCGCACCAAGCGCAAGCGAATAATGACGTAGTTAATGGTACATTTTTACTTAACGGACACTATGCATCTGTACTTTTTGATACTGGCGCCGATAGAAGTTTTATCTCTCGCGCATTTGAGCAGAAGCTTGCGCGACCGCGCGATAGCTTAAGCGAAAACTTTTCAGTTGAATTGGCTAATGGTGAAACTATTTTAATAAACGCTGTGATTAAAGATTGCACGCTGAACCTTAACGAAAACGATTTTCTAATTGACCTCATTCCTATGCCTCTTGGAAGTTTTGATGTTATCATTGGTATGGATTGGCTCTCGCATAATCGCGCCGAAGTTATTTGCGCTAAGAAGTTGATTCGCATTCCTCGTGAAGATGGTGATCTTCATATCTTTGGCGAGAAACCCTCCCGCGGCCTTAAGCTTATGTCTTGCGCTGAAGCCCGGAAACTCATGCGGAAGAAATGTGTTGCATTTTTAGCCCATGTGGTTAAACCAGATGAAGGAAAGAAGAAACTTCGCGATATCCCTGTTGTGCGTGACTTCCCTGAAGTTTTTCCTGATGATCTTCCTGGTGTCCCTCCCGCTCGTGAAGTCGAGTTTCGTATTGATCTTGTCCCTGGTGCTTCCCCCGTAGCCAAATCTCCTTATCGTCTTGCACCCGCTGAAATGCAAGAATTAGCAAGCCAACTTCAGGAGTTGACCGCTAAAGGATTCATTCGCCCTAGCTCTTCTCCCTGGGGTGCTCCGGTGTTGTTCGTTAAAAAGAAAGATGGATCGTTTCGCATGTGTATTGATTACCGCGAGTTGAACAAACTCACCATTAAGAACCGGTATCCCTTACCGCGTATTGACGATCTCTTTGATCAACTCCAAGGTGCCTCTTGTTTCTCCAAGATCGATCTCCGTTCTGGCTATCACCAGTTGCGTGTTCGTGATGAAGATGTTCCCAAGACTGCTTTTCGTACTCGTTATGGCCATTTTGAATTCTTGGTCATGTCCTTCGGTTTAACCAACGCACCCGCCGTTTTCATGGATCTTATGAATCGGGTGTGTAGGCCTTTCTTGGATAAATTCGTGATTGTGTTTATCGATGACGTTCTGATTTATTCCAAGACTAAGGCCGAGCATGAGCAACATCTTCGTTTGGTGTTGCAAAAGCTTCAAGCCGAGCAACTCTTTGCCAAACTCTCCAAGTGTGATTTCTGGTCGGATGAAGTACAGTTTCTTGGCCATATTGTGAACAAGATGGGTATTCATGTTGACCCATCCAAAATCGAAGCAATCAAGAACTGGATTACGCCATCTACTCCAACCGAAATCCGTTCTTTCTTGGGCTTAGCTGGTTATTACCGGCGTTTTATTTCGAACTTTTCAAAGATCGCTTTGCCTTTAACAGCCTTGACGCACAAAGGCAAACCGTATATTTGGGGCTCGAAGCAAGAAGAAGCCTTTCTAACGCTCAAGCGTTTGTTGTGTGAAGCTCCTGTTTTAGCGCTACCTGAGGGAAGTGATGATTTTGTTGTGTATTGTGATGCCTCTAACCAAGGTCTCGGTTGTGTTCTTATGCAACGAGGCAAGGTTATCGCTTACGCATCAAGGCAACTTAAGATTCACGAGAAGAATTATACGACTCACGATCTCGAACTTGGTGCAGTTGTATTTGCCTTGAAAATCTGGAGACACTACCTCTATGGTACCAAGTGTATCCTCTACACTGACCATAAAAGCCTTCAGCATATCTTTGATCAAAAGGAACTTAACATGAGACAACGCCGATGGAACGAACTCATCAGCGATTACGATTGTGAGATCCGGTATCATCCTGGTAAAGCTAATGTGGTAGCTGATGCGCTCAGCCGTAAACCCAGCCAGCTTAACTGTATCTTGCCACGCACCCAGCTTCATTTCGCGCCGATCCTAAACGGTCTTGAATCGCGCATTCACGACTCGCAGCGCGCATCCATCAGCAATGGCAACCTTCGCGCCGAGTTAGCGTGTGGCGCGGAAGCGCATTATGTCCCTAATCTGAGTGGAATTCTCTGCTATCTCAATCGCATCTGGATCCCTTGTGATGAGAATCTTCGCGCTGATATCCTTTGTGAAGCGCACAAATCTCGATATTCTATTCATCCTGGCGCTGATAAGATGTACAAGGATTTGCGCATTACTTATTGGTGGCCTGGCATGAAAAAGGATATTGCTGTGTTCGTAGCTAAGTGCCTGACTTGTTCTAAAGTTAAAGCTGAACACCAACGCCCATCTGGTTTGCTCGAACAACCAGAAATTCCTACGTGGAAGTGGGAAGGTATAGCAATGGACTTTATTACCAAGTTACCTTTGACAGCAAGCAAACATGATAGCATTTGGGTAATAGTGGATCGTTTGACCAAGTCTGCTCATTTTCTGCCCATTCGTGAAACCTACCATGTTGAGCATCTCGCGCAGCTTTACGTCAAGGAAATTGTCTGCCGCCATGGTACTCCTTTGAGCATCATATCCGATCGCGATGGCCGTTTTATATCTCGCTTTTGGAAATCTCTCCAATCTGCGCTAGGAACTCGCTTGGACATGAGTACGGCATATCATCCTCAGACTGACGGTCAGTCTGAGCGAACCATTCAAACCCTTGAAGATATGCTTCGATCTTGTGTTCTTGATTTTGGAGGTAATTGGGATTCACACCTACCTTTGATCGAGTTTTCTTATAATAACAGCTATCATTCTAGTATTGGTATGGCCCCATTTGAAGCACTTTACGGTCGAAAGTGCCGTTCACCGATTTGTTGGAACGAAGTGGGTGAAGTTCAAATCACAGGACCCGAACTAGTTCAAGAGACAACCGATAAAATCGCCAAGATCCGTGATCGTCTGCTGACTGCCAGAAGCCGACAGAAGAGTTATGCTGATCGCAGGCGAAAGCCTCTCGAATTTCTAGTTGGTGATCTTGTTCTCCTCAAAGTGTCGCCTTGGAAGGGTGTTGTCCGCTTTGGGAAGAAAGGTAAACTTGCGCCTCGTTATGTTGGGCCATTCAAGATTCTCGCGCGTGTAGGAAAAGTTGCCTACAAACTTGACCTGCCGCTCGCGCTCAGTAATGTGCATCCAACTTTCCATGTATCCAATCTCAAGAAGTGTTTAGCTGACGAGAACCTTCACATTCCTCTTGATGAAGTTCAAGTTGATGAATCTATGCATTTTGTTGAGAAGCCTGTGGAGATTATGGATCGCGAGGTGAAGAAAACCAAGCGCAGTCGCATCCCTATTGTTAAAGTTCGTTGGCAGTCCAAGCGCGGAGCCGAGTTCACTTGGGAAAGGGAAGATCAGATGAAGATCAAGTACCCGTACCTTTTCTCTGCGCCACCTACTACGAGTTAAATTTCGGGACGAAATTTCTTAAAGTAGGGGAGACTGTGACAACTGCCCGAATCCGAACCCGACCCAGGTACCCGTTTCTCTGATCCGTTTCTTTTTATGATTTAAAGTTTATTATTAATCTTTGTAAATTTAACTGAGTAAATTAAGTATATTTATTTTTATATGTTCCTTCCCGCCCCTCTCTTCCCCTTTCTTTCCGCTGTCCCGCCTTCCTTTCTTGTCGTCCCGCCTGTCTTTCTTGTCGTCCCGCCTCTTTGTCTTGTCGCCGTCCCGCCCTCCTGCTTAACCCTTACGCCTTGTTTCCCTCTTTTTTTTCTAACTCTTTGCTTGTCCTTTGGTTCTTCCCGCCTAAGGATGTCTGCAGCTCCACGCGCCAGACTCCTTACATGGAAGCCTGCGTGAAGACATCTTGTTCCTGCGATGCGTGAAGAGAACTCTTCTCGCAGCGCGCTAAGAATGCATGTTCTTCCCGCAATGCGCTCAGAATGTATGTTCTTCCCGCGATGCGCTTAGAATTCTAGTTCACGCAGCACGCTATGGATTTGTGATTCTTCCCGCAGTGCGCTAAGGATTGTTGTGCCAGCCTTCGCGCTCGCGCACTCAGCCTTCCCGCGCTAAACCCTTTAGTCTTCTGTTTTATCCAGCCTGTTTGCTTTTGTGTTGTCTTTTCTTCTGTGCTTTTGACCTAACCTATCTTATGTCTGAATAGTTACTTTCGGCGCAGCATGCGCACCAACCCCATTGGTTGGTAGAAAAAGTGACTGACATTATCTTTTGAGATCTGCTTTTCCATGCTTTATCCAGTACCTTTACCAGAACCGCCCATGCTTTTTACTGTTCCCTGACAGCTTTCCCTTTTGCTTTTCCCCTTTTCCTGCTGCCGTATCTTTTGAGATCTTTTACTGTTTGCTTTTGATATCTTTTGTTATCTTTTGAGATCTTGCTTTTGGAATCTTTTTGCTGTTGATATCTTTTCTTTTACTTTTGGAAATCTTTTCTAGGGTTTATGTCCCCTAGGGTTTGCCTATAAATATAATACTATTTTCTTAACACTTCACACACTACACTTATTATCTCTTCCTCCCTCTTGCTCTCTGCCGTTGTCCTTCTGCCGCCTCCTCTCTTGCCTCCGTCTTCCTCCTTGTTCTTCCTGCTTTTCCGGTAATATATTATATATAATAATTTACTTATTAATTATGCTAACTTATTACCTAGACCTAAAACCGATCGTTGAAACATAATCTTTAATTATAGGTTAACTTTGCTTGTTTAAGAGTTGGTTCTTGCATTATCTTACATCGCATCTTTATCAAGTGAGTTATCTCGTACCTAATCCCTTTTTATTTTTAAATGCTTTGGGATGTTCATGTGTTCATACAAAACTGAGTCTTAAACTGTTTATGAAATTTTAGTCGCACAGTATCCCATGTGTTGAGGACGTTTACTTGGCTGTTTATTTGTATGTGTATCATTAACCGCTTTGTTCGGCCTATTCCGCAGTTCCGTTGGTACCATTAGTTGAACACGGGAGACCTATCGTTTACGGTTTTCTTTGTTTACACTTGCACAGATGTTTTCTCGTTTTTATGCTCAATTGGGAGCATGGATTGAACTATGATCTATGAACTATCTTAGGCTTGATCACAATCTGATTACACCCTTGTTAAACTCTAGACATACACGTGTTGTGCGCAGATTGCTGTTATTATCTATGATTATTTATGATTATCTATGTATTGTATTTAAACTTGATTTCTCACCAACACGCAAGTGTTTGACGTTTATTTTAACACATGTTCAGGTTTGCAGTAGCTGCTTTGAAGCTTGAGGACACATAGGATGCTTACTTTTGTTTTGGACCTAGATTTAAAATGTAACAAGACAAGTTTATGTTATTTGAATATTATGCTTTATAATATATTGATTTATGTTGATTTATGTTCTTTATTTTCCCCGCTGCGCTGTGCGCGATAAAATGTGTATTAATAAATATTGACACCAATAGTGTCGCGAGTAATGAAGCAATATGTGGCGCCCCGATGTATAATCCGCCTTCGGTCGGGGTGTTACACACACGATACAAAATTTTAAATGGTCCAATGTACCTCGGACTTAGCTTCCCTCTCTTTCTAAAACGGATAATTCCTTTCCAAGGCGAGACCTTAAGCATCACATAGTCGCCAACGTTAAACTCAATTGGTCGTCGCCAACGTTAAACTCAATTGGTCGTCGCCGCTTATCTGCATAAGACTTTTGTCTGTCTTGAGCGGCTTTCATTCTTGCTTTGATATGATCGAACTTTGAAGACGTTTCTTGAACCACTTCTAGGCTTCCCATTTCCTTTTGACCAATCTCACCCCAACACACTGGGGTTCTACATCGTCGACCGTAAAGCATCTCAAACGGTGGCATACCAATGCTCGAATGGTAACTGTTGTTATAGGAGAACTCTGCCAGATGCAGATGATCATCCCAGCTTCCACCAAAATCTAAAACACAAGCACGTAGCATATCCTCAAGGGTTTGGATCGTCCTTTCGGACTGTCCATCGGTTTGAGGATGGTACGCCGTACTGATGTTCAACCTCGTCCCCATAGCTTCATGGAATTTCTTCCAGAACCTCGAAGTAAACCGTGTATCCCTATCAGACACGATCGATAACGGTACTCCATGCTTGGTTACCACTTCCTTGATGAACAAGCTTGCTAACGTTTCTGACGAGATGGCCTCTCGTATGGGCAGAAAGTGAGCACTCTTGGTCAAACGGTCCACAATCACCCAGATGGTATCATGTTGCTTAGCTGTACGAGGTAGCTTAGTTATGAAATCCATGGTGATGTGTTCCCATTTCCACTCCGGTATCCCTAGCGGTTGCATCTTCCCATAAGGCTTTTGGTGCTCGGCCTTGACTTGTAAGCAAGTTAAGCACTTACTAACATAATCCACTACATCATTCTTCATTCCTGGCCACCAGTAATCTCTTTTCAAGTCTTGGTACATCTTTGTAGCTCCAGGATGGATTGAGTACCTTGACTTATGAGCTTCATCTAAGATTCGACTTCTAAGATCACCATGGCGTGGAATCCACATACGGTCAAATCTAGTTTTAACTTCATGAGTGTTTTCCATCAACTCATCTTGCTGGCCATAAATCCTTTCTTTCTTTACTAACCCTTCGTTTACTAACACCTCTGACTGCACTTTGATGATTTCTTCAAAAAGACTTGAGTTCATGATCAACTTATATGACTTCACGGTTGCAAGGACTTCCTCATTCTTACGACTTAGCGCATCAGCGACCACGTTAGCTTTACCGGGGTAATACTTAATCTCACAGTCGTAATCCTTTATCAATTCTAACCATCTTCTCTGCCTCATGTTCAATTCTTTCTGCTCGAAAAAGTACTTTAAACTCTTATGATCTGTATAGATAGTACACTTAGTACCGTATAGATAGTACACTTAGTACCGTACAGATAACTGCCTTAACACATTTTCCATTAGGTTTTTAATTTATTTTCTAAACGAACTTCACTTCAGGCGAAGTTAAACCTTAGGCGAACTTGGCTTCAGGCGAAGTTAAACCTTAGGCGAACTTGGCTTCAGGCGAAGTTAAACCTTAGGCGAACTTGGCTTCAGGCGAAGTTAAACCTTAGGTGAACTTGGCTTCAGGCGAAGTTAAACCTTAGGCGAACTTGGCCGTAGGCGAAGTTATCCTTAGGCGAACTTGGCTTCAGGCGAAGTTAAACCTTAGGCGAAGTTACGCTTGAAGGCGAAGTTACGCTTGAAGGCGAAGTTCATCAGGCGAACTTAATCTTGCAGGCGAAGTTATCGCGCTGCTGATCTGTTTGCCCATAAATCCTTCGTTTCTTAGCCAAATAACTCGATTTTGGTACCCACGGAATCGTATGATCGGCGCCTACAAATCCCAACCATCAAATCGGCCTAAAATCGACGTTTTAGGGGTCCGATTTGGGCAGTTTGGGTTTCGGGTTCGGTTAACCCATCAAATCCTAACCATTTTCAGTAATATAAGCTTTGGTGGATTTGTTCTTACCTTACCAACTCAGATCTATCAACAAAATCTCGGGTCTCGGCTTCGAATCTTGATCGGTTAGTATGTGTGTGTTTTGAGTGTGTGAAGAAAGAAGGTGGAAATGAAAGATTGGGTTTGGGATGGGATATTTATATCCCTCTAAGCCCACGGACCCGAGGCCCATTCTCATTTAACCCATCTTACGCAATCTAAGCCCAACTCCCTCCTTACTCGACATTAAATAATTAACAACGTGAAATCACTAAACATAACTTTCTTTATTTATAATTAAAATTTAGGATGTTACAATTGACAACCGAGCGTCGAACGGTTAACTTATTCAAAATAACAGAAGGATGAGGAAAACCTCCACGGAGGTCAGATGTAGGTAAAGGTTAGCCATCCTACTAAGTGCAAGTGACGGTCTTACCCGTACAATCACGAACGAGGAAGCAAAACTTCAACCTATTATCTACCACGTTCAAAGGTTAACTTATTCTAAACACTTAGAAAATTTCAAAGGAAAAGATGAGGAAAACTTCCACGCAGGTCAGATATAGGTAAAGTTTAGCCATCCTACTGAGTGCAAGTGACGGTCTTATCCGCACAATCAAGAAAAAGGACGCAAAACTTTAACTTATTATCTGCCACGTTGAAAAGTTAACTTATCTAAGTACTAAAGAAATTGCTAAGTTAAATCAAAATATGCGTGAAATAAACAAGGCAAGGCATTAGCAAATAATCTTTATTCCATCGAAATTCAAATATTACAAAGATTGCTGGGTACATACCCGCATACAAAAGAAGCTATACAAAAATAAAAATCTACTCTAATGGTGGAAAGGGATCTTCAGGATCAAGCTTCAGGACCACTTCTACTTGGACCCGCACCATCAGTAGAGTGTGGCGGTTCAAGGAAAGCTTTAAGGATAGCTAGCCCATCATCAGCAGCAGCAACTTCGTTCACCTTCTCCACCACCGGATGCGGGAAGGCGGCATACTGATTCACTGCTTGGTCATATACAGCTTCAGTATCTACATCATACAAAGGGAAGTTGGAAGGCGGGATGCCCTTCTCAACGAACCCTAGACCAAGCAGGAAGCCGGCCTTTTCCCCATCCTCATGAGAAGCGTTGAGGGCTGCGCTCATAGCATCGTCATAAGATGTATCCGTAAAGACCCGATGCACAACCTACAAAAAGAAAATGTGTCAAAACCTTTTCTAAGTACAAAGAAAAGCGTAAAGACATTATGAAGTTAAGCTTACCTGCGACAACGCTTCTCGTAGAAGCCATTCCTTGGCAACCAGAGCCTCCTGGAGGGCGGCTTGAGCTTGGTTACGGGCGCGTTCGGCTTCACTTTTGTTAAGGTTGGCGAGCAACACTTCCTTAGCAGCAGCCTCTTCAACGCCCTTTAGCTTCCGCTCAGTATGGTCAAGCACGCCCCTCTGGTCCAAGATCTCTTGGAGCTTCTTGGCGTCTTCCATAGCCAAGGCATCATGAGCCTGCTGGAGCCTCTCTAGCTTGGCTTTAAGCTCCTCATTCTCAATGCGTAGAGGCTCGGCAACAGCTTCAGCCTTGGTGGCCCTCTCAGTTGCGTTCCATGCAGTTTCCTTAGCCAGCCGAAGCTGTTCGTTAACAGCTTGGGCAGCCTTGGACGGGCCTCGAGCCGGGCCTGAACTTCAACCTCGAGGGCCTTGAAGGCCTTCTCCTTTTCCGCAGCCACTGCGGTAAGCCTCTTGTTCTCCTCCCGGACAGCCCGCGCCTGAGCTACTTCTTGGATACGAGCTGCTTTTAACTTGTCGTTTTCACGACAAAGCAGCTCGACGCGCGGCTGCATCCGGTCCAGGAGAATCCGAAGCTCTTGGTTAGCCTACCCTCCTGGTAGCTAGCCATTGCTTCCCCCAACGCACCACTGGGAGCTGCGTGACGAGCCCACTCCACGCACTCCACATGCGTGCGAAGGGTTGTTCCTCGGCGGATGTTCCATCGTGGAACATACACTTCATTGGAATCCGACACTGCAAAAGCAAAAGGCAGTTAGGAAAAGATGATAATATATATATATATATATATATATATATAAAATAAAGGCCAAAATAATCATACGCACCTGTAGGGTCGACGACAGGCCTGTAGCCGCCAAACCCATCACCTGAACCTGACGGATATCCATCCAAAAGGTCAGGCAGATGGGAAGGAGGCAGAGGTTGGCGAGAAGCCCCAAACATACCTGAAGGATCGACCGTAGTTGCCGACGATGGAGGAGGCATGGTGGAGGCCGCCGCGGTAGAAACCAACGGAGGTGAACTCACAACCGTGGTCGCCGCTGCGGAAGAGCCCGCAGAAATAGTCACCGCCGGCTCAGTGAAAGATTCAGTAAATATGGCACTGACAGCCGGCGGAGAGGTCATCACAGTTGGAACAGTTGGCTCAACTGGGTGAGCAACTGAACCAACTGAAGCAGGCGCAGTCGCCTGGGTCATCGCCTCAGGTAGGTTGACCAAGCCTACCGTCATGGGTCCGGAGGTGCTCCTCCCCGCTCCACCCTGGAATGCGGTAGCATCCACGCCTGCACGAAGACAAGATATATAATAAGTATAATGGCGAAAAGATATGAAGTTAAAAGTAAAGGAAATTTGTACTTACGGGTTTTCTTGAGCCTAAAGGCGCGAACAGGCGGGGACGAACCCGATGGAGCCGGCCTCTTCACGCCGCTCACCTTCGTCGTCCTGGGCTGCTCGGAGGTGACAGTCGTCTCAGCCTCCGGAGCAGTGGTCTTATCACCACCAGGGTTCCCCGCCACCTCCTCGCTCTCCGTCTCCGAATTTGACCGGTTCCCCGGATCGGCAGTGGAGGCAACCTTCGCCTTCCCCTTCCCGCCGGCAGCCTTCTTTTTCCGCACCAACGGAGGACCATCTGCGGATTCCTCATCAGAAGATGACAAGATTAGAGGAATTCCAGCAGATGTTTCAGCATTGAGAGGTCGAGGGTTGAATAACTCCTTACCTGGCCGCGTGGCGCTCAGAATAGGGTGGCCTGGCGGGTAGACCTCCACAAACCGATCCCTCGTTTGCTCCAAGATGGGCAACTCGTTCTCATCGAGAGCACGAGTACCCATCCGAGCGGGACCATCAGCCTCCCGCGGCTGCAGGAGCGACTGCAAGTCGTTTCCCTTTGAAATAAAAAAAGAAACACTTAGAAGAAAAACCTATATCAACAAAGAAGACAGAGCATACCGTAAGGGACAGAGTTCAAACCGTATTCGAGGACGATGGGAACCTGCGACGTCTCCTTCCACACCCGGCTCATCCCAAGCATCACCATCCCAGACTCCGCAAAGCGATACACCGGAGTTTGGACCCGGGAGATCTTGGCGAACCACTCCGCCTCCTGGTAGTTGAGGGCGTGAAGGGCGGGGAGTGCTCTCCCATTCTTAAAGGTCATCGCAAGGGGGACGACGCGAGCGGAGATATAAAAAAACTCCCGCTTCCACGACCGAAGACTGCGCTCGGTAGCGCAGATCTTCAACCCCTTGATCCGATTGACCAAGGTGTACCACCCCTGGATACACCTCCAGGAGTAGAAGGTCATCAACCGATCTACGTGGGGCTCCACGCCCAGAATGAGGCACACCCACTCAAAGTGGCGGATCTTGGCGATCGCCATCGGGTGTACCTCCGTCAAATGCACACCGTGCCTCTCCAAGACACGGTATACAAACTTCGTCAATGGGAACCTGAGATTCCCATAAACGAAGAATGCAGCATACACCCCTATTTTGCCCTTGGTGGCATCGTACACCGTATGGTGTGGCCCTGGAAACTCAGGCTCGAACGACTCGAGCATTAACTTCCAGACGATGTACTGAAAAAGCTCAGTGGGAAGAGCACACTGGCATTCGCCAGCAGTGCTCTTATCGTCTTTATCAGACGTAGACGTCGGGATCTCGACGTGCACGTCAGATTCCTCGGCAGCAGCTTCGAAATCGTGAGTAGAAGACATGGATTGGAGGTAAAGAAGAACGATTTTAGGAGAATGCTTGGCAGAAAGTATTCGCCGGAAATCGTTTACAAGAAGAGGAGTGAAAGTGTGAATTACAAAGGACCCTCTCCCCCTTTATATACTCATCGCAATTAATGCGATGAATTTAATGCGGAAGAGAGAGAAATCGCAGTTGCAATGAAACTATGACACGTGGCAAAGAGCAAGCTGGCAACAGCTGTTGAAAGGACGCGTGCCATTAATTTCGCGGCCACGCGCCCGAAAAATCGCGCCCACGCGCCTGAAAAAGCGCCTGGAATGACCATATACTGTCACGTCGCCATAACTTCCTGCACGTCCTGACACTGTCAGAAGAAACCGTCGGACGACGTTTCAACAGTTTGGACTGTTCTTATCCTTTCACCAACTCTTCGAATTTCAAAAAGATTCAAAAGTAAGCGGGAAAATACCCCTTACCTTGGCAACCAAGTAACTATAAGACAGGTGCGAGTACAGTGTTAAGGCAAAACCCTTCACATACTTAGCACCTGCAGGGAATTGAAGCCAAGAATACCTCGGCAACCAAGTAACCATAAGACGGGTGCGAGTACAGTGTCAAGGCAAAACCCTTCACATACTTAGCACCCGCAGGGAATTGAAGCCAGGAATACATTGGAAGTAAAAGTAACTATAAGACGAGTGCGGGTACAGTGTCAAGGCGAAACCCTTCACATACCTAGCACTCCGCAGGGAATTGAAACCAAGAAGGATCTTCTGGGCAGTGCTTGCGGAAACGGTAATAACATCCCCGCATAGCGGGAACGTCGAGAACTAGATTGTTTGAACCTCCAAGATGGAATTGGTTGTTTAAACATAATTGATCACTATGTTCAAAACTACCAAAACCTCAGGGAGAATCTGCACAAGTGGAACTCAACGCTCCTGACTTGCGAGGAGGTTACAGACCTACCCGCATCACACCCAAAGATCAAGCAGAAAAGTCGGGAATTTCTGCACGTGACATTAGGACTTCCGCGGGAAGAATCCCCATGGAAAACCTTAAAACTAAACCCTTTTCAAAACCCCTTGCTTAAGTCCAAAAGTTCACCTCACTTATTAACAATTCATGAGAAGAACATTGGACTGGGGGGACTTGAAGAGGTAGGTCCCAGCAGAGCCCAGTTGGACCCGCAAGACTCACCTTGAAAAGGGACGTCTGCGCAGTTGAACCCGCAAAACTCCTTAACGGACGTCTGCGCGGTTGAACCCGCAAGACTTAACTTAAAGGGACGTCTGCGCAGAGACCAACTGGATCCGCAGGACCCACCATGCTCAGAGACGTGACGTCCTTACGCGCAGTACGCAAGCTGTTCCCGCAGGAAAAGCCTCCCAATGGTGAAGTACTCTGCCTGTTCCCGCAGCTGCGGATACAAGCCATCAGGGAAGGCTACCTGCGCAGCAAAGCTACACGCACAAGGCACTTAGCTCTCATAATAATTCAGTAATGTCACCTGAAGAAGGAATGAGCAAAGCCGGGAACTCTCCCGCACAAAGCCGGGAGAACTCCCGCCCAAATGAGCCAGTCCGTACGATACTAGAGGATCTTTTGTACTGTACCTGACGAGGTATGGACAAAATATCTGACCAAGGATACGACAGCTCGCTGACAACAGTATGACGAGCAGCACGCTCTTGTACTGTATGTCACTATTAGCCGCTGCCTACTCACCAACCTGTCGGAGGACGTGCATAGCCTGCAGTTGGTGGAACAGGAATAGTACACAGCCAGCCTGGTCACTATCAGCCGCTGCCTACACACCAACTACCAGCATGGCATGTGCGTAGCCCACCGTTGGCAGAACAGGAACACTATTCAGCCGGCTGTACCTTCTTGGAAACCTACATTCGGCTATAAATACTCCAACACCTTGGAATGGTATATCATCTTATCTTCTTGTATCTCATCTTATATCTTATACCTGATATCTGCTCTAGCAATCTCTTAATATACACTTATATTCAAGAGCAATCTAGTCTGATTCTCACGCCGGAGGGTGGTCACAAGGAGGTACCCCCCCCCCCTTCTCAGTGACGAGCTCACGGTGTCTGTTTTGCAGGTTATCAGAAGAACCATCTTTGCCGGATCTAACCCCTCGTGGGAAACATCTATTCAACCCCCAGATTATCCGTAATCTGCTCGGGGTAGATTAGTGTTTCTTCATATACAAATGGATTTGAATAGACTGACGGTGCATTTGAATTTACGTGAAAAAAATCAAGAAAACATCAACAACTCTTTCAATTTTAATTTCTTATTTTATGTACGTCTCTATTTTCGGTTATGCATGTTTTTATCTCTTTAGATAATGTATCATGTATGTTTTTGTTTTTCTTACTTTTAACTAATTTAAAGTTTTATTCTATTTTAAATATTTGTGAAAGGTTCAAAATTAATATTATAAAAGTAATTTGATTATATATAAATTAATTGAGGAAGCAGTTAATAATGTGACATTTTGTATAGGTTTAGGTGGTAGTCTAGAGATTCTATTAGTAGGTAGGCTACTAGTTGTGAGACTTCATCAGGGATGGCAAAAATGATGTGGACGTCTTTTGGACAAGCTAAACGAGACTATGACTTTAGGTCTCTATTTTTATAAGGTCTTCATTTTAAATAGAAGCTATGTATTATGAGATTTTAAAGTAGAGTTCTCTTAAAACTAATAACTTATTGATGTGCCATAAGCTAAAGAGGATTGCTTCATATCCATTACATATAATTAAAATTCTATAATTCTTGTATTCTCTCTATTCTTATACGCATAAAAAAAAGAAAAGAAAAACACCTCAAAATTCTAGTTAGTTTTAGGTCTCCGAGGACGTTGAGCAGGTCTTAGGCATGCTGCCAGGGCGTTAAGACCCGCACAATAAACAAGGAAATACGGAACTTTAACAAGACCACCGAAACCCTCGATTCACCAATCCACAGAGATTTCATTTCATTCATCTCTCCCAATTCTCTCTTCAATCCAAGAGTTTCAGATTCAGAAACCATGCAAACACAAACACCTTCCACCAATTACTACTCTTCATCTTCATCGTCATCACCCAATTCACCATCTCACTCATCCATCACTCTCCATTCACTCCTAGCATCATCATCTTCTTCATCATCCTCATTCTCTTCCCTCCAATCATCATCACCTTCCCGCTGCCTCGGCCTCAATCTACTCGTCAAAGCAATCCACCAAGTCACAGCTGGATCAGTCGTCGGTGTCCCCTACATCCAACGGCGAATCGTAACCCGAAGAAGAAGACCCATCCACTTCAACAATCTCATCATCACGCAATCCGGATCCAAGTTTATTTCCAAATCAAAACCCAGTTCCAAGAGGCAGAGGAGGGTTAATGTCACAATGCCTTCCAAATTCAGAGACTCTGTTCTTCAATCTTTGATCCCCAAAAGACGATCACAGAGATCGGTTTCGATTAAGATGGTCGGTCAATGATATTATTATTGGGTTTTGTGGTTATAGACTTATAGATCTAGTGCTATACAGAATTCTTTTGGGGGGAGTATTATTTGGTGTAATTGGTGTCTGATCTGGTTAATTTAGACTGAGATCGTTGAAGAAAAGCTGGGGTTTTGGAAATCGAAGGTTTAAGTTTGGATATGCACGATTTGTTGTTGAATTTTGGTTCGGATATGTGATCGGTTCGTCGAAGTTAACTTGGTTAGTTCAAAGTTTACATTTTGCTGTTGTAAAATGGTTGATTCGTTCATCAAATCTTGTATTTGAAGTTGAGGTATAAATTATAATGATCAGATGTGTATTGCATTTTAGTGAATCAGTTTAGATATAAACTTATAATCAAGGTGGTGTATGTGTATGATTCAATCTTGGGTCAATAATTGTCTCTTAAATTCAGTCACTGGATGTCAAGATGTTGGCTTTTTTTCAACATTATGATGGTATGAGTCTGGTATTAGCATATGATCTCATTAATGACTGTTTTCTTTTACATGATAGATATGCTGGTATTAGCACATAATCTCCCTCATGATGATGCTGATATCCTCTGTTTTCATAAGCAGAAAGATGTAAATGTTGGTGATTGTCAAGGGTTTTGCTCATAATGTTTTAGAATTACTTATAAATTATAATGTTGACTTTATAGTTGACCATAAAGGTAGTAAACACTTAAAACAGGGGTCAAATATGTTAACAAAAAATGTACAATTTTTTTTTGTGTTGTGGTTTGGGTCAGGAATTGCTGCACCGCAGACTTGCTGAGTTAGTTGCGTTTTTGTTGAAGGCGTTAGTTATTTTAGGGGATGCTCGTGTTGATGATGTTCCTTAAATAGTATTCAGGTTAAGAGGCTGATATGTTGTTCTATATTTTCTCTCATCTGCATAATAGTAATCAACTGAATGATGTAGTAACGCAGTAAACGCACTACATTTTACGCTACAATCCCTTTGAAAAGGGTTTACAGCTTTGAACTTTCTAAGAGTGAATCTACCTTTTTATGTACATCCTCTGGAACTTATGTTACCCTTTTTAGTATATGACTATGATTTTGTGAGCCACATGATGGAGAATCTAGCATATCAGATCTTCATGACCACATTTTGATTCTCAATGGCGATTTTACATAGGGACACCAACAGTGGCGAAGCTAAACGCAAAAAGGAGGGAAGGGGGGGCACTATTATGCTTCAATGGACATCAGCATTATGTAATATATCACAAATTGGCCTTTGCATTCCATAGGGATATAAGGATTTTGACTTGATTATAGAAATGCAAATACATAATACTCAGAAAGATTCGATTCTCGTTTATTAGGTATCAGCTGCATCATCACAAAGTGCAACCAAAACTAAATACAGAGAGGTTGCTATACCACCATGGCACCATTCATAGTCACCACTCACCACCAACAAAAATACGGCTTTGTGTAACTAATAAATGATTATATGATCAACAAGGATCAAAAATGCATTTTAGTCAATGGCCAATACTGAACTTGATAAAAACATACAAGTATACAACTGTTTCTCAAAAAGAAAATTATACCCATTAAATTTACACCGACCTCAGGCCAAAAAAAGGTGAAACTTTAGGCCTTTAGCCATGTCTATACACCAACTACTAATGAAACAGAAGTAGATAATCCAAAACACATGAATCTGTGAGAGGATATTATTCCAAAAAATCAATAACCCTTGTGTCAAATCACAAATGGATTCAAAATGACAGGAAACAAAAAAGGGAATGAATATATAACAAGACTGGAGATGAAAACACTTTCATCCCATTTATTCAATCTAAAAGACATAAATATTGAAAACTAAATAAGATGACTGTACTTTGAAGTCGCCCAAACTCAGCTTTATAACTTTAACTCAAACACCACTCTTGTTGAATGCTCTATCCAACCTCCTCTTAGTGGGAGAAGAGTGACAGCTTAAAGCTTTATTCTGCAAAAAAACACAAGACATTCAATTGGCTAGAAGCCCACCCTTAACAAACCCGAGCAACACCCTAGTTTATGATGGTGACACTCATAAACGAATTAACAGATAATATAATCAAAAGTGATACTGCAATCCACATTTCTTTAACATTCACTCTAAAGGAGATTTTGAGTACAAAACCTGTTTCTTGCTATTTTCCTTCGAAATGTTGTCTATTCATTCTTCCAAATCCAATTTTAAAATTTTTAATTATTTATTGTTTATACATAAACTCAATAACTTTTAAATCAACTTAATATTCTTTTGCTTATATGTTTATACATAAACTCAATAACTTTTAAATCAACTTAATATTCTTTTGCTTGTATGCTCATATTATATTATTACTTTTTTACAATTTATCCGGATTACTGTTATTACTAATAAAACGTTTTTTTCTTATGTATGCTGATATTATTTATCAAAGTTTTTACAAGTTCATGCCAAGAAACACTCTACTCTTCATACTTTCAAAATGACATGCTTTTACCAAAAAAAAAAAAAAACAAAACAAAAAAGAGCCAAACTGTTCTATCGTCGTTATAAAATAATAAAACTAAGTTATTTACATAACTGAAGTCATAGAACCGTTGGTCGGAATCTTAAATCTTAATAATACTAGGTTTTGAGTTTCCGAAATAGTATGACTATAACACATTAACTTAGTTATATAAATTTTATAAACATATAACCGCATAATACCTGACTGCTCCTTCCGGATTTTGCAGACCTTCCAAAAGGAGATGAGCAAGAACTCGAACAATCTGTGGCTTGCATAGTATGACTCCAGTAACTGCCAACAGTCCCTATGATCGGCTCATCAGGGTTCCGACATGGCGACTTTCTTGGAGACGATCTTGCAGATACTTGTTTGACTTCATCAATAGTCCAAGCTCCCAAAATTGGCCTATCCTCAAAACTCTTCCAAGAAGTTGCCCCGTCAGAGTATGCATATGAGTTCCCGGTAGAATATTGACTTTCTTCCTGGTTGCTAACTGCCATTGACTTCTCGGGCTCAACCAACCAGCTAGAAAGACTTGTAGTAACAGCAGTATTGGTATTCACTTTCCCCTTAAGATCACAAACATTAAAGCTGGGATCTTCACTTACCGGGATAGTAATGTTTTCTTCTTCTAAATACAAATTTTCTTTTCTTGGTGGAGGTCCAAAATGGATAGTGTCTTCCATTGAGCAAGATTCTCAACCGGGTTCAATAAAGAATCATTAGAACAAGAGTTGGTTGATTTTGTAGTCGTTTTGGGTGAAGAACTGGTTTTTAGAGGACTGCTGACTTCTTTGTCATCGGTTTCAACCGTGAAAGTCTTTGGTTGCGTCCTGGGATTTATCGACAAAGAAAACAACGACTCGGATGAATCTTGTTGAATAACAACTTGATCTTCATCTTCATTGGTAATATTATGGTATCTATGCATTGGTGGATAAGATATGTAGCTTGAAGCACTGGAATCCGAGACGGTTTGACCTTGAACATCTGTTTTCACTTCCTTCTCTTTATCAGTTTCATTCTCAATTTCAGCATCAACTCCCTCGTTATCTTGTGTTTCTTTCTTGATTTCATTTTCAACTTGCACAACATTTTCTTGTTTTTCACATCCCTCTTTCACTTTTTTCTCCTTATCCTCTTTACTTTCCACCGAAAGGATTTCAATTTCGGCTTCAACATCTTCAGTTGAGATGCATTTATTGTAACCAATATCTAAATCTATAGCAAAAGTCTTGTTGTCACTGTCATTGATCACCTGACCCTCACTATCAACCCTAAAAGTTCGATCAAATGAAACCGGCTTCATTAACAGTAAAAGTAAAGAGTAGCAGAGTAAATGAGCTGAGTTGAGCCTGTAGTCGTTTTTTCAAACTCGACCTCGTCTCGTTTAGTATTTGTTAATTCATTTATATACATTTTGTAATTGTTTTTATATTTTTAAGAAACCCCCCGTTTAGTTTTTATTAATTAATTTATATAAATTTTTATATTTTATGAAAAATCCGTAAACGAGCCTAAGCTCAGCAGCCTCAGCTGGAGCTCGTTTGCAGTACCTTAACTCCTTAAGCTGTTGTGCGGCACGGAAGTAATACATAGAGGCTCAAAAGAGTTAACATATGAACAAGCATATATTGATAAAAGGAGAAGGCCTCTCGCAATGAGGATGAAGCCTCCTTATATAGTGGATACATGGGCTATACGATGTTTATGGGTCACTAATATTATGTGTTGGGTTCAGTCCTCATTGAACTAGACCCAGCTAGAAGCATTCTCTACATATACAGATCAATAAGTCAAGTATTAAGTTTTTTTTTTTATTTTAATTAATCTGAATACACATTATTTAGCTATATTTGCAACTTCCTTTGATCGTTAGGAGCACATTATGAGTTTATGGAGGTCGAACCTTGAGGGCCGAACCCAAAAGGGTACAAGCCCAACTGAGAAGTTATCTCGTACAGTTTATATATTCTAAATTTCTAATTCTAATATACCACCGGTGCACACACTCGTTGACTAACATCTCAAAATAATTTTTAATTCTTATGTTTTTTTCCCCTCACTTTTTTGCTTTGGATTTTAAGTTTAACTAGTGGTTAACCATAAAATACGCAATCTGATGTAAACACGCAATCTACGAATGTTTATGCGTTTCCAAAAGTTAAAAAGTTAACATAAGTATTTTGAATATTGGATGTTATCGATTTCCGGTGAAGTAGTACTCCCACGTGTCTTCACCATTATTTACACCCTCATCAAAATTCAGATAACAAGTAATAAAGTAATAGAGTTTTATTTAAAGAAGGAAAGAGAAGGAAAATGAGGGATGGAAAAAATTTGTTGTGTTCCCAAGTTTCATTTAAGGAAAGAAAGGGAAGGAAAATATAAGAGTTCAAATTGGAGGAAAGGGAAGGAAAAAATGGGTGCTCCCGAGTTTCATTTAAAGGGGGAAAGGGAAGGAAAAAATGAGTGCTTTCGAATTTCATTAAATGAAAGAAAATGAGAGGAGAGGAGAAAAAATAAGGAGTAAAATAAGAGACTTTGTATTTTTTCAAATTGGAAAGATTTGGAGGAAAGAAAATTGAAGAGAAAGAGCAGATGCCAAAAGAAAAGACAAGAAGAGAAAATTTTCTTTTCCTTCCCCCTCTTTTCATAAACGAACTCGGGAACACAAGTTTGTCTATAAAAGATTATACTACTTTTATTTGAAACTCAAAGATTTTGCCATTGATTGAGAAAAACATCATTATAAAACTCATCAGGCGCCAAAATTTGATTCTTAAAATAACAAATGACTAAAGTCGGTATATCTCATAAGGAGCAAAAAATTTATTCACATCGTAACATTTTTTTATATAATTATCAAAAGAACTTGGTCGGTATCGTTTCTACTCATTACGGTATCGATACGGTACCAACACTCGGCATAGTTTACGAAAGAAAATGCTACTCTATTGCGAATACTGCTGCAGTTTCAACAAAACTTATATACTTTATTATGGTTTTAACAATGTGGCGCAGATAAAAATAAACATGTCGTAACGCGAGACACACAAAATTTAAAATATTGTTTGTTAAACATTATAAAAAAATGAATAACGTAAATATATAAATATTAACAAAAGTTAATCAGGCATAAAAAACAAATGTAAGGGCGTAAATTAAAACTATGAAAACCCGAGGGGCTAAAACACGAAGTAAATAAAACCTTGCTAGAAATTGTTAAAACATCAATTTTTTTTTTGGGGGGGGGGGGGGTTGTAATCAAGAATGAGCACCGTAGATGCTATAGTTTCACCGTCAATTTCTTTTAATATAATAGGATATAATGTTCCTGTTGAAATTAAATAAAGTTAGAATAAACAAATTAGGGGGGGGGGGGGGTATCAAGAATGAGCACTGTAGATGCTATAGTTTCACCGTCAATTTCTTTTAATATAATAGGATATAATGTTCCTGTTGAAATTAAATAAAGTTAGAATAAACAAATTAGGGAGAATGTATTAGATGTGAAACTGTGATTGTATATGCAAAAAGTACTAGCAGCACGGATTGTTTGTTCGTTTGGCTTCTGTATTGATGTCACACTATTTTTTAGTGAATGATATATTGTTCAAAAAGAAAAAAAAGAAAAGTTCATACAGAAGCAAGATAATAATAAGTAATGAATTACCAGCTACTAAATAAGTTAGTTATAGAATAATTAAGACGAAAGGAGATCATAGATATTTTTGTTTACTTGTTAGATTTTGCTTTCGCTCACAGCTCACTGAGTGACTCACGACACGAGAGAGTCATGCTGTTTCTTTCAGTTGTAATTAATGATTTGTACACTACGTATTGAAAGTTGTATTTTGCTCATTAAATCTAAATAACTTTTAAGTAGTTTATTACATGAATAAAAATAATAACAAACAAAAAATGTACCATATATAAAATGTCTCATTCAGCTTTTCATGTTTTTGTTTGTCACTTATCACTCTGTCTTCTAAAGAAGCGGTGTCACATTAATGCATTACTTTTGAGCATGGGTAGTTCACAATTAGGAGGATAATGTAATTTTAAACTAATCTCTTTAATATAACACCAATAGTCAAATAATCTATCCTAGTATCCTCGTACTTTTGTATCCATTGTGTGTGGGTCGGTTTTGGGTTTAAACCCAACCAAAAATTAAATTTTAGTTCTTTTATATTAGAAAACTTATCAGTTTTGGTTTTCAGGTCTACATATTGATTCAATTTAATTTTGGTGTGTTTTTAGTTAACATTATTGCTTGAAATGTATGGGCCTAGAAAAAATGGCCAAAATTTATGAATTTAAGCCTGAAACTTTTTACCTGAGATCGGGAATAGGTCCCTTCCATAGGCAAATCCGAGTGTGAGAAAGTTAGAGAATGCATGTGTGAGTGTAAAGACAAGTGTTGTATTTAACACCAAAGACACGATGAAATTGGTGTAATCAAAACTCTATTAACAATGGCGATTACAAGAACGAAAATTGAAATCTAATGTATTTTACAGAAATTGAAAAGTGAAATTAAAACTAATCTAATTGGGAACTCATTTATAAGCCCTAATCCCCAATCTAACAACATAACCGTCCTTAACAAACAAACAGAAAACTTAGGCACAAGCAGTCCCTACACCTTTATCTTCTTGTCACTTTAGACCCAAAGTATGGTATCTTTAACAGCTTGACACTTCTAACCCTTCAACTTTTATTGACCAAGATTGACCATTAACAATTTTGACTTTATCATAACAATTCTCCACCTAAAGTCACAATTGACTTTAACCAAGCCCCAACTTCTTAACACAGTATTCCAATTTAGACCCTGGAAGAGTCTTGGTAAACATATTTGCAGGATTTTCATCTGTTGATACCTGCAACACTTTGACTTCCTTATTACTGACCACTTCTCTTATAAAGTGCAGCCTGACATTTATGTGCTTTGATCTTTCATGAAACATACTATTTTTAGACAACTGAACCGCCCCCTGATTATCACAAAATACCATAGTATCATCTAAGTTAATTCCCAAATCTGACACAAATCCTTTTAACCAAATTGCTTCTTTAACCCCTTCTGTTAATGCAACATATTCTGACTCAGTTGTTGACAGTGCAACAACTTTCTGCAACTGGGCCTTCCAACTCACAACATTACCAAATACCTGAAATGCATAACCAGATATGGACCTACCTCTATCCAAATCTTTAGCAAAGTCTGAATCTACATAGCCAATTACCAAATTACCCCTGTCTTCAGACATTTGCTTGAACACTATACCAAGATCTTTAGTACCTTTTAAGTATCTAAAGATCCATTTCACTGCATCCCAATGTTTTCTTCCTGGATTGGCCAAGTACCTACTCACTAGGCTCACAACATAGCCTATATCTGGTACAGACCATAAGATACATTAAACTTCCAACAACATTTCCATATGGCACTTTTTCCATATCTCTCTTACCTGTTTCATCTTTTGGAGAATCATTGGCTGAAAGTTTAAAATGTGCAGCAATAGGAGTTGTAACCAGTTTTACATTATCATCTGACATACTATAGTTATCCAATATCTTTTGCACATAAGAACCCTGTGATAGCTTTAATGTCTTCAGACTCCTATCCCTTTTAATTTCCATACCTAAAATCTTCTTGGCCTCTCCTAATTCCTTCATATCAAATTCCTTCATCAGAATTTCCTTTGTAGCTTTATTCTCATTTTTATCTTTACAAGCTATCAACATATCATCTACATACAAGAGTAAATAGACAAAACTACCCTTGTAGTACTCCCTATGATACACACAACTATCATAGGCACTTCTCTTGAACCCATTACTTATCATACACTCATCAAACCTCTTGTACCACTGCCTAGGAGACTGTTTAAGTCCATACAAAGATTTTTTCAACAAACAAGCCTTTTCCTCATGACCCACCACCTCATACCCTTTTGGTTGCTTCATATAAATCCTTTCTTCCAAACTTCCATAAAGAAAGGTTGTTTTTACTTCTAACTGTTCTAGCTCCAAATCTAAAGAAGCGGTTAATGACAAGATAACCCTTATTGAAGAATGTTTTACTACAGGTGAGAAAATTTCATTATAATCCACACCAGCCCTTTGTGTAAACCCCTTTGCAACAAGTCTAGTTTTATACCTTGGTTTTTCTCCAGGATTCAATCCTTCTTTTACTTTATATATCTATTTGCAGGACACCAACTTTTGATCTTTAGGCTTTTCAACCAGTTCCCATGTACCATTTTTGTATAACGAATCCATTTCTTCATTCATGGCTGTACACCATTATTCTTTATCTCCTGAACTGATAGCCTTATTGTATGATAATGGTTCAAAAATACTTTCATGTTCTGCAGCCATAAATGCTACTGCAGATATGTCTTTTGTATCTCTAAATCTTAAAGGAGGTATGATAGTTCTTCTAGTCTTATTTCTGGCCAGACCAGGACTATTTTCAACAATGACCGAACTACCCCTTTCCTGATCTCCTTTAGTAATTTTAGAAGCTGGCTCCACCTCAATCTGAACACCCTCTTGATTGACTGAAATACCCTCAGTAGTACCTTCACCCTTGTTTATTACATCCTTATAAACCAAGTCTTCATTAAACTTGACATCCCTACTGAGTATGATTCTCTGACCACTACCTTCTAGTTTCCATAACCTATACCCTTTTACACCATCAGGATAACCAAGGAAAATACACTTCAATGCTCTTGGTTCCAATTTACCTTGACTTATATGTGCATAAGCCAATGACCCAAACACTCTAAGATTACTATAATCTTGCTTATGACCAGACCAAACTTCCATAGGTGTTTTCATGCCTAAAGCTGCAGATGGTGATCTATTAATCAAATAGGCTGCAGATGGTGATCTATTAATCAAATAGGCTGCAGTAGTTACAGCTTCAGCCCAAAAACTTTTGGGCAATCCAGAACTAACTAGCATACATCTCATCTTTTCACCAATAGTTCTGTTCATTCTCTCAGCCAAACCATTTTGCTGAGGTGTTCCAGGTACTGTCAAATGCCTAGCAATCCCACTTGACTTACACAACTGATCAAACTCCTTATTACAGAATTCTAAACCATTATCTGTTCTAAGTTTCTTAAGCTTTTTTTCAGTTTGTGTTTCCACCAAGGTTTTCCATTCTTTGAACTTATCTAAAGCATTATTCTTATTCTTAAGTATGTATACCCAAACCTTTCTAGAATAGTCATCTATGATTGAGAGATAATACCTTGCACCACCCAAGGAGTCATGTTTTGCAGGCCCCCACAAATCAGAGTGTACATAATCTAAAATACCTCTTGCGGGATGTTTGCCTCTACTGAAACTTACCCTCTTATGCTTCCCTAATACACAACTTTCACAAAAACTAATGTCACAACTCCTTAGTTTTCCAAGAACTTGCTATTTATTCAACTCAACAAGCCCCTGTATACTAATGTGACCTAGTCTTCTATGCCAAAGTAATGCATCATTATTCAAACTATTTGATGCAACATTCACAGAACCAGACTCTTTGACTTTACCATCTAACAGATAGATATTGTTATCTTTCCTAGATCCTGTTAACACAACCATAGATCCTCTTACTACTCTAGCCTTTCCATCTCTTAAACTAACTTGATACCCTTATTTTTCAAAAGTACCTAAAGATAAAAGGATTCTTTTCAGATTAGGAATATACCTCACATTCTTGAGATCAACTTCCTATAACAAACCATAATAAGAAATAAAATAATCAAAGAAAGAAATGAAGAAATGAGAAAGAAAAGAGAAGAAATAAAAAGGAAGAATGGAAAATGTAAAGGAAAATTCCATCCCACATTGGTGGAGGAAAGAAAATGGAAGGCTTTCACCATGGTATAAATATGATTTCTAACTCTTGTCTACATTGCTAGATTACAAAACTTGTAAGCTCTTTATAAGGAAGAGAGTTTACATGATAATATTCTTATGTGCCAAATCACACCCAGTAGTCCTAGCGGCCTCTTGTCTACATTGCTAGATTAAAAAACTTGTAAGCTCTTTATAAGGAAAAAAGTTTACATGATAATATTCTTATGTGCCAAATCACACCCAGTAGTCCTAGCGGAGGGTGCGAAGCACCCGACGCTCACGCGCACGGGCACGGGCACGGGCGAAGTGCGATGGGTGTAATGTGGCGCTTTGATGGCGCACGCTCGCATCGCCGCGAGCCGCTTAAGGGCCGCCTTAGTGCTTTTGCACCTTCACGATACGCGAAGAAGTATGCTTAAGCTTCTTCGCGATATGCGAAGATGTGACATGAAAGCTACGCAACATTGACACGCAGCCTGACACGTGTCGATCCACTTGGCATAGCTAGGGCTGACTCGGCAAACCTACTGCAGCTTCGCGATACGCGAAGATGCTTAAATTCAAGCATAAATAGGGCAGCAATCTGGACTTCACAAACTCGTTCCAAAAATCATACTTTCTCTCATATTTCTTATATAAGGTTGATATTATACCCGAGTAGTTGTAACAGTACCTCTTCGATCGAAAGGAACTTATACACGAATCCAAAAGCTCTACCTTAACAAGGTATGACATTGTGCCATCGTGTAAAGTTTCATGTCTCGTGATTATCATTATAATTATGGGTTTATACTAATATAGATATACTACATTGTGCTTAATTTAGGTGCTTAACATCAGAAGGCTTGTTAAATATAAACTTGCAAGATGAGACATTCGAAATTTTTGCATAACTCACATTTGCGTGAGACAATTGATTTTCCGACACTGTCATGATGCTTTCCAAAACCATCAAACTCATGACGGATAGTTTAAATATTTTCAAAGGATTTAAAGTACATTACAGTGATTAAGTCTCTGTAGACTTACGGGATGGTTACTACTGGTATTGTGGGGTTTTGTATACAAGGCTTGCCTACTGGGCTATTACACATTACTTATTAGACAAGTGTTAGCCAATAAGTAATATGACCACAGTCACAGATACGGTCGAGTGACAAGTACCTTTCGGTAATTTGTAAGCAGGCAGATGTAAAAACATCTTAATGCTGTAACTGTAAAATGTGTCATTTATAAATGAATGTACTCACCAGTATTTCCTGCTGATCAAATATTTTTAAACATGTTTCAGGTGACTTGTTAGAGACAAAGGAATGATGCATGCGGGCTTCCAGCTTAAATAAGTGGCTTGTCACCAGAATAAAGAAACGTGTTTTGTAAATTAGGGTTTATCCCCATAAAACTTATGTTTGTATAAAAAAAATGGGTTTTTATCCCAGTTTATGAAATAAGAATTATGGTGTTTTTATAACTCTGATTAATTTTCCTAACTACGGTTCTGATGAAATATTCCGCTACAAATTATTTTAATAAACATTGATACAACCACTCAACGTTCACGGCTCCCCTCCCGGAGTATAGGGGTCAGGGGCTGTAACACTTCCATTCCACTCACCATCTGAATTGTAACTGTTCCCATACCAAGAATTTGACAAGGTCTGTCATCACCAAGCTTGACAGAACCAAGATCTTCATGTCTTAGATCTTTAAAGAATTCTCTAACATGAGTCATATGAAATGAACATCCTGAGTCCATTACCCATTCCGTTTTTCCTTCAAGATTATTCACACACTACACTTCCGCACTGTCATAACCATCTGAGTCCACTTCTTGTGAAGTATGACTATTTTGCCCCTTTGATGTACTGTTTTCACCCTTCTTTTTCTTGAATTCAGGGCAATCCTTCTTGAAATGCTTTTCTGAGTTACAAAAGAAACAACTCTTCTTGGTTCTTGACTTAGATCTGACTTGATTCTTGAACTTGTTCCACTTTGGATCAGACCCCCTTTGTTCAGGTCTTCCTCTTACAAACAAACAATCTCCACCATCTTGTTTATGATCTGATCTATTTTTCAACTCTTTTGAGTTTAATGCAGCCAATACTTCATCCATGGTCAGAGTTTCTCTACCATACATTAGAGTATCTACAAAATGTTCATAAGATGATGGAAGAGACGTCAAGAAAATAATAGCCTGATCTTCATCATCTAACTCCACCTCATGTTCTCTAGATCTAGAATGAGTTTATTGAACTCATCTGTATGATCTTCAAGTGTCTTTCCATAGATCATATGAAACGTATACAACCTCTTCTTCAAATACAACCTATTATCCAAGAACTTAGTCATGTAAAGTGACTCAAGCTTGGCCCAAACTCCGACTGCCGTAATTTCTTTAGACACTTCCCGCAGAACTCGATTTCCCAGGCTGAGAATAATGGCACCATGGGCTTTTTCAAGAATGTCTTTCTTTTCTTTATCTGATAAAGCCTCCGGCATATTTGGTTCTCCCAACAGGGCATCGGAAACACCCTGATAAACCAACAGAGCCCTCATCTTGACTCTCCAGAGACTAAAATCATTCCTTCCATTAAACTTCTCTAACTCAAACTTGGTAGACACCATAATCGACCACCAATTGCGGAAACCACCGTTGAATTCTTTGAACAATCAATAGCCTATAGCTCTGATACCAGTTGTTGTATTTAACACCAAAGAAACGATGAAATTGGTGTAATCAAAACTCTATTAACAATGGCGATTACAAGAACGAAAACTGAAATCTAATGTATTTTGCAGAAATTGAAAAGTGAAATTAAAACTAATCTGATTGGGAACTCATTTATAAGCCCTAATCCCCAATCTAACAACATAACCGTCCTTAACAAACTAACAGAAAACTTAGGCACAAGCAGTCCTTACATCTTTATCTTCTTGTCACTTTAGACCCAAAGTATGGTATCTTTAACAACTTGACACTTCTAACCCTTCAACTTTTATTGACCAAGATTGACCATTAACAATTTTGACTTTATCATAACAACAAGCATATGGACAGATGAGAGGATTCTAATTTCTTGGTTGGTGTGGTGCATTAAGACAAATTAATCATGCCTAAGTTTTAAAGCAGACGCTCTAATAGCAATTAAAAGAAATAATCGGTATAAGATTGAGTATAAACTTATTTGTATTGATTGTGATAATTAACTTGATTACAAATAACCCTTATTTATAACCCTCTGATCCTTAACCTATACAAATCCCTATTAGACTAAAAATATGAGAGAAACTATTTAAAATAAATCTTAGATTTGTAAGTACGTCAATTAACCCCAGTATATACAAGATTTACAATAAAATATAGTTATATATAATATATGCCGTAAGACTTACAAAAATTGTAAGAGGCGCACATGTATACCTAGCTATCAACATGTTTGCGTTGCTTCTTATTCTTGTCCAAGACACCTCTATGTTAAGGAATATTATGTATAGTAAGAACTAGTTGCACATAAACATAAAAATAGACCATAAAATATATGTTTCTTTCTTTTCAAGTTTCTTTGTATTTTATTCAACATTCATATGAAATGATTAATTAGGCGAAAACGATGGTAGAATAAATCAGTAAATTAAAGAAAGAAAAGAAGAGAAGGTGTCCATATGATGTGATGATACGTCAAAATCATGATCAGGAGATTAATTTTGTTCACGATGGCCGTCACGGATAATTAAGTTATTGTATTGACACAATGACACGTGTTATTTAAATGTATACACGGCAATTTGTTAGGTGGCTCATTGAGAGATCCACTTGCACGAGCATGTCACATTAAAGCTTCTCAAAACAACTTTTCTAAACCAACAAGGTTCTGTTTTTAGAAACATTTAATGTCCTAGGTAGCAACTTATTTAATAGACCCACATGACAAAACCGGACCGCAAATACCAGTATCATATACCCGATGGTTTGGTTTTAAGGGCTTGAGATAACCGATGGTCCCGCTATGATTTCGGTTAGACACAATGACCGATTGGTTACCATAACTAAATTGAACTGTAAGTTAAAACACAACAGCATAATATTAATATTTGTTTGCCGTGAGTTCTATTTACGATATACATGGTTAGTTGTTTACTTTTATTTCGTCTTAAACTTTCATGCTTTTGATGCGACAAAATTTATGATTTACGGATTGTAGTTTCATTTATCATTTTCACTATCTAAGATCATTAAGCTTTGTCTTTTCTCAAGTCCCGGATCGATAATCAAGCGCGAACTAACGAGTAACTCTCGTTTATATTAATCAGAAAATATACTCGGACATGACATGCATATTAAGATGGAAACTTCGTCCAGTATTTTCATTAAAACCTTTTTTTTTCAAATGGTGTTATCATTAGAATTTTGCCTTTTTACTCATGGAGTGAATAGCACTAAATGATTAACGAGAATGATCGTAAAACTGTTGGTAATTCCTGTGCTATTAGGTTGTTTAAGTAATTAGGATTTTTTTTAGACCCAATGAGAAATCATAATAAATGTTGATATAGATTAGGAGGTGCGTTGTATACTGATGAGAAGTTGATACAAGAGTTAGCAGACTTTTATACAGATCAGTTTGATAGCGTACAAAGCAAAATGGCCCAAGTTTAAAGGGATTAACTTGGGCTTAACTTTGGCTATGAATGAAATTACGAGACCCATTACCATTCAACGGAAAGGTTTCAACGAAAACGAGCCAGACCATGTTGCACATGCCACAGGCAGTTTGGCTCACCTTTGATCTGGCAAACTTTAATAGTTAAATTTCATCATTTGGAGCTCCAATTTCACCGATTCTCGCAATCTTAAAATCTTCAACATGTATAACCCCTCACGGTAGTGCGAATTTAATCAATGAGTTATATTACCACATGCATGTTGAACTCGAATATAAATAATTAAATAATGTATATTAACACTTAATTTGTATTTATATGGACAGCACGCCAAATAAACTGCACAGGTTTACTTATGTTTGCCACCAAACTTTCATCTATGAAATCCTACACTCCACCAATTTTACTTATTTTATTTTAATTAGTTAGTTATAAATTTATAAAATATCAATATCATCATATATTTTACAAACATAATGTGCACTTATAAATTATAGGAAAAAAAACATCTAAGACTAGATTACACTATAACTGCGGTTAGTTATCCAACTTAAACTAAATACACAAGTTTTAATCCATAACTTACAAAACACATAACCTTTTGATCCTTTCAAAGCGAAGATATAGCAGAATTGAAAATGTCTTAAATGAAATAGGCAATAAATAATAATAATAAAAATAGCTAGTGTTTTTACCATTTGATCCTTTGGTGCTGTAAAGGTAAACCTGAATTGAGTTATGAAAGTGATGTTAAAGAGTGTAAAGATTTAAAAATATATAAATAAATGGGCCCCACATTTCCATTGAAGAACATATTCTCTTATTACCTACACATGACACCACCTAATCTTTTCTTCCTCCATACACCAGACTCTGTCCTGCATATACATACATACAAATATAGAGATAAGAGACACAGAGTCAGAAACAGAAGGCTACCTGATGATGATGATGCTATATGCTTTAATTCAGAACAAAATATATCTCCAAATTTAATCAGTTATAGGTTTCTATGTGGTAAGTCTCTATATACATTCATACACACACATATGTAATATGTGTGTATATATATATATAATTCTTATGGTTTTCTTGTTTTAATTCTGTATAAGAATTTTGAGTCATTGCTGAATTATCATCTCAGTGTTGTGATAATTTGACATAATCTCAGAATTATCATAAGTTCTTGATTAATTCCCAATTATGGTTTCTATTTTTGGGTGCATTACCCTTAATAGTATTATTATATATTAATTTTTAGAAATGAAATATAAAAACTAAAAAAGCCATTTAATTTGTTGTTCTTTGTCTCTGTAAATTTAATCACAGTATCTGTGTTTCTATACCATGATTAAAACTCAAGAATCCTAATTTTCAAATTTATATGTTTTTTCAATATTATCTTTAGATAACAAGAAAATAACATCTGATTTTTATTATTTTTTTGAGTTAAATATGTAGCCCCAATAAATCTTCCAACATAAAAACTTTTTTATGAATTTGTTTTCTTTTTTCTGGTAAAAGAAATACCCAAAAACCCATTTTTGCATAACTTTTATTTATTTTATCTGGGAAACATAACCTCAAAAAAAAAAAAAAAAACTGTTTTCTATTAAAAAAAATTATATATTGAGTTTGTATATAAAAGATATAATAAGATAGCATTTTATGTGGTTCATTTTGCAGAAAATGGAGAATAATGGTAAATCATTGGAGAGAATAGTGTCATTGAAGGCAGTACAGTTAGGAAACTCATTTTCATGCCAAATATGTGTTATTGGATTCCTATGTGGAGTATGTCTAGCTTCACTCGTTCTTGCTGCCCTCACTTCTTTTGCTTCTTTTCACATATCCCCTAATTCTAGTTCCACTTCATATTTTCTCAGTAAGTTTTTCTCTTTCCCTCTCAAAATTTTATATAATAATACACTAATTATATGTTAATTAAAGTGTGCAAAATGATTTTATTATTAGAAAATTGGTGGAGTATTTGTTAAGTTGGATGATGACATTTGTGAATTATAATAGTGGAAGGATAAACATAAAATTGATTAGTCAAAAATGTACAAATGAGTAGTTCTTAGTCCTCAAGGGTGTGTGATTGAAGCAAACTAAAGTTGGTACCAATTATTTTCCTTCCAAAGATAAAAAATAATAATGATCTACTTTAAGTTATATTCTATGTTCTAGAATTGTATTTTAATAGATCTATTGCTCGGAAAATATGTAATGTTTACTGGCTAACATCATTACTCATTTCCAAAGGGGCCTTAGGTCTGATGGTATCGAGGTGCTAAATAAGGTTTTGTCTTTTCAAATGGTAAGTGATCAAATCTCGTAGGTGAAAAAAAAAATTGGTTTGAAAACATCATTAGTCATTAGATAATGTGATTTCTTCGTATGATATTTCGGTTTTATATATGATTGTAACTTTAAGGGTGTCACAAATACAAAAAGAAATGGTTTTAAAAACAGAAAAGCTAAACTTTAAATTAAACTATGCATTTGAGACATGTACATGCAATAATGCTACTCATGTAGTCCCAACTAACTTATAGGCACGTTAATAGTAACTTTTTCCTGTCATATAATTGGAATTTAAGCGTCCAACTACTAACTAAATATTCCCAACAATGACCCTAGTAGGGGCTATAATTCCAAGGATAGTAATCTAATCATGTATATTTGAAGAGTGACTTTTAATATGAAGCCGGAAATGAATATATAATTGTAAGATCAGTTTAAACACTTGTATCTTTCAGTTTAAGTGGACCTCACTTTTTATTTTTTTCACTCCAATTAGATCAACAAAGTACTTTGTACAAATATAATATATGGTTTGTGCAATTTATCTAGGGTTCTATTAGGGACACCAAACACCCCTTTATACACCCTGTATGGGGCTATGCGGGGGTTATATGGGGTCCTATGCGCCCCGTACGCCCCGTATAGCCCTATACGGGGCGTATTGATGGGTGTTTAAGCAAAAATGAAGGGTGTCCCTAGAATTTCCCCTTATCTATCTATATAAAGTTAATATATATTAAGTTTTTAGTTGTATTTAATTCAAATAAAGTGTTTTCTTATATGGAATTGCCATGATGCATAATTATTACAGTATCTAACAACACCCACGAACTTGAGACCCTTTTTATAAAATAACTCGTGATCCGGTCTTGATATATTTTCATTTCCCTTATTTTATAAAGAGAATTAAGTTCGTGGGTGTTGTTACATACAACAATAATTGTGTATCATGGCAATTGCATCTAAGAAAAGACTTTATTTGAATTTAACGACTAAAAACTTAATATAAAATTAACTTTACATAGATAATTGCGGGAATCATATAATATATTTGTACAAAGTACTTTGCTGATCTAATTGGAGTGAAAAAGAAAAGCTGGGTCCACTTAAACCAAAAGATACAAGTGATTATGCAAATCTTACAATTATCTATTTATTTTTGACTTCATATTAAAAGTCACTCTTCGAAATACACATGATTAGATTACTATCCTTAAGAATTTTAGCCCCCACTAGGGTTATTGTAGTCGGTGGCCATCACCACGTTGGTGAGGTGGTCAGGAGGTTTTCCTTCGGGCTTCCTAGGACTTTGAATCTAGGCTTATATGCACGCTTTGAAATATGTGCAAAACTACTGTAAAGGAGATTCAAACTTGAGTAATTGGGCATGTCAAATGTTATGACCATTCGGGAGAGACACCGTTGCCACTGCGAAAGACGCATTTCCAAAAAACTCGTGATCCATTGACGTCTAAATTACATATTTGTCCCTCTTAAATTGCACGCCCCTACAAGATTTATATAAAACGACCATTCCCGTGCTGTTTCCAAATAAAGTGAAGACTTGAGAACATGTATGTTGCCTTGTGAGTTAGGCTTTGCATAAAGCAATCACTTTAAATGCCTTTCAACTCTTTTCGTGATTCCTCCGTACGATCACTAACTCCTAGGTTTAACCTTTATTTATTTGAAAATAATAACACCCACCTATATGATATTATGATAACACGAATTGGGTTCACATATTTATGTTTTTTGGCCATAAAATAATAAATAATAAACGAATCAAATTCAAATATCTACCGTCTATGAAGTCATGTATCTTATGACGGAATATGTAAATTTGTTATGATTTGACTATAGAGCTGTAACGTTTACGTATGTAGTCTTTTTTCGGATTAAAAAGACTAAATTGTCCTCATGTGCAATGCACATGATTAGACTTAACAAACAAAATTAAAGGTCACCCATCAATTGGATGTAATATTTTACAATCCCTCGACGTCTATTGTGGTTAATAAAGATTAAAGATCAAATATGTTAGCGCCGTGCGTACATAAAGGACATAATCTGTAATTTACTCAAATAAAAATAAAATATATACATAGAGAACCATTATCTCTAAAATGTTTTCAGTTAAACCCCTCAACTATGAAAAATATAGAATTTCGTTCTTTTAAATAAAGTATAACTTCAAAAGAAATCGATTGAGAAACCGATATTGGTTCGGTAACAAAAAACTAAAAAATGAACTATAACTTAAAAAGAAATCGATTGAGAAACCGATATTTCGATCATAGTTGTTTCTTATAACCAACTTCTATAGTTCGTTTATGACATGTCCGGCTTAGAAGTTATACTAGACGTTGTCCAACGAATTGCGATGTTTTCTAGATGCATTTACGAGCCGAGAATGTGATTCTAAACCTGGAGCAGTAGAAAGAATGGTGCTATCACAAAACTTGATGGGGGTTCAAGTCAACAACCGAGTCAACTCAATCTACTCGGCTTGGAGCGCCATGCTAAACAAGTCAAACACAGAAATGTTTTCACAAAAGGTGCCTAGACCTCCTCATTTGGACAACTGTAAGCTGAGGATTGAAGCTAACCAGATTCTCGATAAACGTACCAAAGACGGGAAACTACCGCCATGGACAATGTGGAAAGGTTTCTTGAGTAACTACCCTTTATCAACCAAAGACGAGCGGCAAGGGTATAATGGTCATCGACCCATCTCCAAAAGTGCTTACCCTCCTTGGGTACGTTCTCACTTCTAACAATTCTGTAATTTTTACGTTCGATCAAGTGGGGCCCACTTGACGTGCCTGTATATACGAGTTGTTATAGATTAAAGGGTCGGACGAAGAAAACTATCCGCTAACAAGGGAAGTGCAATGCGATATATGGGTGCACCAACATCCCGTGAATTGTAAAGACCCGAATGTAAAGTTTCTCGTTGCAGATTGGGAGAGAATACCCGGGTTTGGTATGGGGGCCCAGTTTGCTGGGATGACCGGGCTTCTTGCAATCGCTATGAATGAAAATAGGGTACTTGTCACAAACTACTATAATCGAGCCGACCATGATGGTTGTAAAGGTAGATCAACTTACAAAAATGCATACAGAGTTTCATCACGAGTCTAGTTAAGTAATTATGTCTCACTCGGTTATATTTTCACATTAGGTGCATCGAGGTCTAGTTGGTCATGCTATTATTTTCCCGAGACATCACAGGAGTGTAGAGAACGAGCGTTTGAACTCGTGAAGGAAAAAGGAGCATTGGAGAGAGGAGCTATTACAGTTAAAGAAAACTACACAACCAAGCAGATATGGACCGGCTCGATCCCACGGTAATTTTATTTATTAACTTTTAATCTACTATATATTCGATGATTCTTCAAAAATGGTTAGTTTATGCATTTGTCACCGATGATTCAGTCTATGTTTATTACAGAGTATGGGGTGGTCCTTGGAGTTACTTGCAGCCAACGACAGAAGTTAACGGGACTTTAATCGGCTATCATCGGAGAATGGACTGGAGATGGTGGCGAGCACAGGTAGCTAACTTAGATCACATGACTCTACTTGATCTTCGATGAATAAAATGTTCGAACATTTTCATAATGAGTTTTAGCTCAACTATATATTCAGGCTTTGCGCTATCTTATGAGGTTCCAAACCGAGTACACGTGTGGTTTACTAAATGTAGCTCGACACTCGGCATTTGGGTGGGAAGCTGCCGAGTTAGTTCACTCAATGAGTTTCTCGGATCATTTCGAGGTTTGTTAAATTACCATTGTACCCTTTACCACATCAGCCATGGCTCATCTGCTGTTTAATTTCAGGAAAACATGAAAGATTCGAGATCCGCGATCGAAGACTACGTATGGTCAAATCACGAGCCGTGGACCCCAAGGCCATTGCTAAGCGTGCACGTAAGGATGGGAGACAAAGCGTGTGAAATGAAGGTGGTTGAGTTCGAAGAATACATGCGTCTTGCTAACCGGGCTAGAAACCGTTTCCCTCATCTGAAACGAATTTGGCTCTCAACCGAGATGCAAGAAGTGATCGATAAAACAAAATTGTACCCAAACTGGAACTTTTACTACTCAAATGCGAGACGACAAGTGGGAAACCTAACAATGGCAGTCTACGAAGCAAGCCTAGGTCGAGAAACGAGCACTAATTATCCGCTTGTAAACTTTTTGATGGCTACCGAAGCTGACTTCTTCATTGGAGCCTTGGGTTCTACATGGTGTTATCTTATAGATGGAATGAGAAATACCGGTGGAAAGGTTATGGCAGGGTACTTGAGTGTTAATAAGGATCGGTTTTGGTAAACTTACGAGTTGTATCTTTTAGTTTCATCTTAATCTTATGTACAAAATATCAATGTATAAAAAAACTTATGGCTAAACCATGAGTGTCAAGTAACATAATAATATGCCCACTATATCAATGTTTGAACACAAATTAAAACTGAAGTGGAATAATAATATATAACTTAAAACATTAATACACCATGTTGAAGTTGTTCCTGAGAAAACTACTGGAACAAAAGATTGCATACAACAACAGTAAATATCAAATTTCATACCCGATTCGAAGAACAAATCATTCCAAATCTTCACTCGACTGCCTTGCACCGTTTTCAGTGCTTCGATCTGCTGCTGCTGCTGCTAGTGCAGATTTCTTCTTGTGTTTCCGATTCTTGGCTTTCTTGGACTTCATTCTACGTTTCTTCTCGTTTGCATCAACCCATGTGTAGTCTGCTGGTATGTTAAACGGGTCTGGTTCGTCTCGGAAGCTACGACCCTCACTGTCACTTGACGGGTCACCACGGGTCCCTTTCATCCATGAGATCCATGATGTTGACCCCTCGGGTTCTTTAGATTTTGAGTCTTGGAAATGAGCGGGACTCGAAAGTGGCGTTGAAAATTCTTCTGATGCGGTTTGTAGCTCCTCGAATTTTGTAAATGTTACAAGTACTCTTATTGTTGGCACAATTGGAATCGCGATCTGCACTCACAAACAGATATCAGCTTCATCTTAATGAAACCATATATTTTGAAAAAAAAAAAAGGAATGTACCTTGACGGGGAAGGTGCCGGTAGGTAGTTTAGTGGTTAAAAGCTCTCTTAATCTCCTAATTGCCTTCACTTTATTGGCTAAGATGTCAAGTAATGGCACGAGTTCGTCTGTTTTCAAAGGGAAATCGGGTGTTAACCAAAGAACCGGTCTTAAACCTTTTTTGTACTCGCTTTCATGCTTAACATCGGTTGTTGATCCTTTTTTCTTCTTCTTTTTCACACTCTTATCTTTCCCTTTCTTAGACTCGCCATTGTTTTCCTCTGATAAAGTTTCGGATGACGGTTTTTGAGTTTCGTTAAGTTTAGAAAACTTTTTTAGAATCTTTGAATCTTCGGGATCGTTGTTTTTTGAACCCTTTTTGTTCCAACCGAACCAGCTTTTCTTATCTTTAGCGTTGGGTTCAGTGTTTTCAAACGAAACCGAATCGCCATTTTCGTGGTGGAGATGTCGTTCTTCATCTTCACAAACGTTTTCAGAGTTCCCCATTTTAAGAGCTGAATTCAATTGCCTCTTTTCTTCAGGTGTCAAAACATCATCATATTCATCATGGTCAACTCCATTTTCAACTCCGCCGTGTTCATTGGAGAAAAGCTCCTCATCTGTCATAGCTCCCGGGACACGCCTCGATTTCACGCTCACCATCACATGGAGCATATCATACACCTTACTTTTCCAGGGTCCCACGAGCTCCGTCCTCTCTTGTCTTCTCCAATTCAAATGAGGAACAAGCTCGGCTTGAGTCACATCAATCCCGGGCCTGTACATGTTCGTTTGAGACATCAATGCAACTTCATGAGCCACCTCAGCTTCCGAAGGTTGTGCACCTGCACCCTCTAATGCATTCGTTATTTCCTTTTCTTTATGCGAAAGAACAATCAATGAACCTGGAGATAAACAAACGTTACCATCATCTCGTGAGTACCCGTCTCCAAGAAACATGAAAGTTTGATCCGACCGTTGGATTCTAAACCCGTCAAAGCCCGCCAAAGTCATATCAGCCCGTAAATTCGACCCACGTTTCCAAATCCGGTAAGTATCCGAAGGAGCAATCCGTCTTATAAACGGAATAACCGAGCTTTCAAAATGAAAAGTTATCTCCATGTAAAAATCCCGAATCCGGTTAGCCGAAGCAACTATACGAGGCAGCCTACGACACCACTTAGCCCACGCTAATGGCTGGTAATGCCGAGCAATAATCATCGCTATATTCTCCTCTCTATTACAAACCGCTTCTTGAAGCGCACTCCACCCATTCTCATTCTGCAGACTCCAATCCGCACCAGAAGCCATCAATATATCCGCCGAGACCGCATCCTTTAACCTAACCGCAAGATGCAGAGGCGTTTCACGACCCGGAACATCACGCCGGTCAATCACAGCCGAAACCACATCAGCGTCCAGCTCAGCAGCTACTGATTCCGCCTCTGTGTTAACCGTCCCGGCCTTGGCTAACCGTGGGAGGGCGGTTATAACCTTCTTAAGCCCCACGTGATCCCGTTGAGCAATGGCTAGGTGAGCCGGACTATGGGAATACTTGGAATAATCTTCCATTAATAATAATATTCTTTATCTTCTTACTTCTTAAAAATTCAATATTTCAATAAAACTGATGATACCCAATTCAGTATCTTAACCTAATTTTGGTCCACATTGGGGAAAACACAAAAAGCTGGAAGCTTTAAGTCACTAGTGTAATCCTAAGTAAAGGGGTTTCAGCAAATCTGAAAACAGAGATTAAGCAGTGTAAATTGCAGCATGAACAACTTCAAAGGTTGAAACTTTATTATTGATTAGTGAATTGAAAGGAAGATAAGAAGAAATTAATTAAACCTGAATGGATGGATTGAGAAAGATGAATCATGTTGCTGCTGGTGGTGTTGAAAAGCAAGTCACGCGGCTGAGATCTGTGTCTGAGTGTGTTACCTTTGGCTTTGAACTATTAATAATAATAATAATAAGAGTGTCAGTATAAGTTACTTACTACTGGATCATGTAAAAGAAAGTTAAGAACCTTAAATTACTGTGGTCAAAAGGACAATGATGATGGCAAACTGAGGTATCGAAAGGTTCAGACACATATAAAACATAATATATTACAGTAACTTTATCATCACACCATCTTGTTTTTTTCATTGCTTAATTTAATTGAAATCTATAAATAAATAAAAAAATCTATGTATATTGAAAAAAAAACAGAAAAAAAATCCAAAACACACACCAAAAGAGAAAAAAACAAAAAAACACCAAAATCGGCCATATGAAGATTCGCACTCTGGTCTGAGTCTTTTGCACCAGCTTCCATTTTTGTTATTGTTATTAGTTTCAATTTAATAAATACAAAAAACAGATTTCAAAATATTAAAAAAAAAAAACTTAGTGGTTGATTGGACCTATATTAACTTTACTGGAACTTTAGGTTTTCTTTTATATATATAGTATATGAATGGATATTTAAGGTTGCTGTTTTTTTTTTTTTGAATTATGTTCGACCCAGCTTTGGATACGATTGAGTTGAAATGTTGTAATTTTGTGTGGACACTTGACCCTTCTTTTCAACAAGAAGAAGACAAAATCAGCTCTATTTTTTTAATCATATTTCTTTTCAAATATAACTAAACTAGATTTTCGACCTGTGTTTTGCGCTGGGACAATTAGTAAAACTTTAACGCTAAAACCTGGGTGTTGGTAAAACCTGAGTGTTGGTAAAGCCAGAGTGTTACGTTGGTGAGTTGATACGAATTCAGTTAGTATCATTTACGTTCTTTACGGTGTAGATACATTGGTAAAATCTTAGCGCCCAAAAAAAATATATTCGTCAAAATTAATATATATAAAAAAATAAATTAGTTAAAACGACGTTTGTATGGTCTATAAACCTGGACGGTGATAAAACTCAAGTGTTCGATCCCAGGCATTGAAGCGGTAACTGGACACGAATTCGGTCGGTTTCGGCTACGTTTGTTACGGTACAAGAACTAAAAAAAGGAAAAAATATAAAAATTAAGTGGACCAATGGGGTGGTGTCGGTCGATAAACTCAGGCATCAGTAAAGCCGAGTGTTATTGGTCCCTGACGTTGAGTCTATGCGAATTTGGTCGGTTTTCGTCACGCTTGTTATGATATCGGAATTAAACAAACAAAAGAGAAAAAAAAATTGTCATTCGCTCAGCTTCCGTTGTGTTCGTTACGGCACCAGAACATAAAAAAAACACAAAATGCCATGACAAGTAAGGTGCCGCCAAGTGGCCCAATGATGGCTTAGCGGCACCAAATTTTACATTTTTATATATTAGATAATAGGTTGAAATACGTTGAAATTCACTAAGTGGAGGCGTAAAGTATACGCGTATAGGTAAACATTTAAAAAACTAAAAAGCATATTAACATTGATTAATGGTTTTTTATATACATATCAGATGAATATGTTTGCAGCAGGTAAATAATTTCAAAACATAAACTATTGATAATAAAATTAAATGATTTAGGTTATTTTTGTTTACATGATGGTATTTTTTGTGAAGAACCACACCATACACAAACATGCGGAGCATTCATTTCAGAACCAATAATATGTTGTGAACTGTGAGATAAGAGAACCACATCGACTCTTACAGCTGATATTTTTTGTTCAATATCGCGGCCGTGATAATGAACCAATGACCAAATTAACGAGGTGCTACTTCATTTCTCAAATATTTGATATAATCATGCATAGAATGGCAAAATTATAACGAAAAAAACTAACAAAACAGGTAAATAAAATACAGCAATCCCCATAACTTCAGCTTTCACCAACCGATCTACAGTTTTGATATCTCCTAACATCTTTCGGTTTTCTTAGTATCGGTTTACAGGCTTGAAACAAACACACATTACTTAGAATGGCAATAACAATGTGAGCTTCCACATATTTAAACCCCCTCGAAAGAGCCACAAAATCCTTGTAAAAAAATGGGGTATATCAAGATTTTCTAGCAAATAGCTCACAGGTGATTATATCATCCATGGATGTAGCACAACTCCCAGCCCCGATCACCGGCACAATGTTGAAAATGGGCTCCTCAAAAGTCTTCACCTTTTTCTTCTTTTCACTAAATTCATCAAATTTGCTTTGGATGATGAGTGATGGTGTTTCATGGGAGATGTTGGAACTTACAGAATAGTGAATTCTCAGACTCTGCAAATCAACAGAGAGATGATAAGAATTACCTCCAAATATATAGGTGTGTGTGTGTGTGTGTGTGTGTGTGTGTATACATATATGTATTTCTAAGTGGCAAAAGAAACTAACCATTACGTCATCCCAAGAGAAGTCGTTCTGTGAAAGGACTTTATCAAGACGATATAAACAAAATTGTGCAACCTTTTCCATTTTCTCCTCATCGCTGATAATTAGATTATCATCAGAAGAGATTTTGTCAGCAATTTCAGTTGTAATGGATAAGATGACTGCACATATTCTGCCACAAACAACACACTTCTGAAGACATTCATCATGCCATTTTTCTGGTTGAAAACATGAATCGAACGGATTCACTTCATGTCTTAGGTCAGACATGGCATGATCATTAACAACTTCCTCGGTTTCTGTGTCATCCTCAACAAAGAGCACGGGCTTCACCTCAACAAAAGCGCTGCACAATCGCAACGAAATGGAAGTATCAAAACAAGTTCAAAGATTTTATTTATAAGTTGTTGAAAGTTGGAGGCAAAATATTTAATGTACCTTTTTGGCAGATCAGGGACAAGTACATACAAGAAAAGAGGATTTAACACTCCAGAATGACGGTTATGTTTTAAGTTGAGTGGCTTAATTTGATTAAGAATCTCATTATGTTTTTCTTGCATACTGATTCTGTCCAATGATGAAGTAGACTTTGAACAATAAATGACAAAAAGTATGGCTGATGTACTTATTGAACAATTGAAGGATTTAGCAATGGCTTCACTGTTTATCAGGGCCTGTTCTAGTTCAGAAACAGGGCCACCGTCACATAATGACATGGTTGGAGGGTCAAGGCCCAATTGGCCCGCCATGTGAAGTATCTCTTTATGCAAAGTTGCCTACAAAATAACAGAACGTGACCACTGACCAGTTAAGAATTTATTGTCACCATTGAAGGGTATAGTAGACATTTTACCTGACTATATGGACCAATACAACTAGGGGCCCATGAAGAGATGCTTTGCACATGAAGTACTTTTTTACTGTTATCATTTGCTACCAAAACTTCCACATAAGCATTCCCGAGACCGACGTGAGACAGAGGAAGCTCAATTGTACTGCGGGATGGAACACCAAAACGACATTTCTGTTGTGTTATAAATTTCACATATGTTTCATTGGCAATAGCAAACATATTCATATCTGAGATGTATAAATGAATGTAAACTACATTCTCCCAAGAAAAACCGACTTCATTAAGTTGTGATTCTATTTTCAGCAAAACGATCTTCAAATCCTCTTGCAGATCTGACATTATATAAAAATAATGAACATATAAACTAAAACAAGAATTTAAAGATGAATGAAAATTATAACTAACCTGAACTTTTAGTGGGGTCCTGCAGCCAGCAAGATATGGAGAAAGTGTTTTCCTTCTTAGTTTTTGAAATGTGAATTTTGCGGTTTTCAAGTGGAGTCAAATCTAAGGCAACATCAGATGGCTGAGATTTCTCTTCAACTATTTCTGAAGATTCAGTTTGTACTTCAATAACAGAACCATTAATTCTGTTAATGTCAGTAATAGAAGCAGATTGTGATTTATCTTCACAATGGAATGCCAAAGGGTGAAGGATTCCAACAGGAGATATGGAATTTGAATCATGAAGTACATGTTGAAATTCATCTAGAACAATTCGAGCATACTGGAATAAATCAAAGGTGAAAACACAAACATGAACAGAAAGGTAGATAAATAGCATAACTAATAATGCAACAATTTTCATAGTCACTGAAATAAATAATAATACTTACTTTAAAGAGAGGACAATCAAGTGTTAATGTTTCATATTCTCCACCTTCACCACATATATTACTTCCATATAACCTGCCCAAAAAAAATACAATTTTAAAAGCTGATAAATAGAGAGATATAAAACTCGTTTAACATACTCGTTTAACTTACGAAGGTGTGGCCACAATTGAGACATTTCTTTTCCCAAGTGCTTTGAAGGATCTAAACCGATAGCTGCCACCTAAAAATTTAAAATTAGAATCAAGTCAAAAAGACATTAATCTACAATTAACGAGAAAGTATATTCAGAGTGAAGAAACACATTATTATACCTTGACTGTGATAGCAACAATTCCTGATTCAATCTGGTTAGGCCCGCAAAAAACATAGGAAAGTTTAGTAGAGGTGGACATATTACAAAAGTGCCAATGAATATAATAAACATTAAAGTACCATTTGTTGTAGGAGTAATGATTGATCCAACTTCCATAAATATGCTAGAGAAATGAGCCCTAGTCTTGAACAAACATTTTCTACCCGTAATCTTTGATAATCAGAAGCAATTGCACCAGATGAGACTGCTGTGATAGATGGTATCTGCTTTTTTACTTCTTTTAACAAAATAAACATGTCTTCTACTTCATCACCTAGAGTCTTGTTGTAGCTTAAATCATGGCGCCTAAAAGTTAACGATTTTACAAGTAAGAAGAAAAAAACTCACAAGCCATTGTCCAGCCAGACATACTATAAAAAGGCCTCAAATGTAAACTATATCAACCATCAAACAACACATTTCATACAAAAACAATGTCATGCGATGCTTTGAAAGCATACAGTTTTGTTGAAATTAAGAAAAAAACAGAAAACAACTCTGCTAAAAGAATTTAGATTAAATAGTTTGCCTGGTGGATCCCTGTATCTTTCGTCTAAACAGAGGCAATCCCATGCAATTTGCATAACTGACAACAATCTGATGACCAACCTAGGAGATATTAAGCAATGAAAAAACAAAACAATTAGTTTAGCACATACTATATATGCAAAATAATTACTTTTGCTTGTTATTTTAGCAGAGAAAGACTTACAGTTTGATACATGTAACTATCAAGCTCATCCACAGAATCATTGACAGGCAACAAATTTGCCAATGCAACAACCTAGAATACAAACATCACAAGATATCAGTAACTACAGCATTGATGTAGACATTGAGTGCTGATGAATCAATCTTACCTCATGGCCATATTCGAGGCATTTCATCATGGCAAAGCAGCTGTCTTTGCCACCACTAACTAACCCCACCACCTTCATCTTCTCTTTAGCAGATACAACTTGGTCGACGGTATAAGGTTCCAAATCTTTTAAAACTAATTTGATCGCTAGCAAATTTCGCCTGTATCCAGGAAACAGTCAGCAAGCAATTACTCAATTACATGTGTCATTGGTGCAAATATGATCACCATTCCAGACATATACAGATCCCATTTAGTAAAAACACCTTCTAGTATATTTCGACACATCATACTTAACACTGTGCAACGTTCCCAATTGAAGTCATCAAATCTACATAACTTTCAAACTTTCAAGATTTAACAACTAATACCAACTAGTAAACCAGTTGGAATACTCAATTTCAATATCTTTGTATTCATGTTATGGCACTATAAATTGGATTAGTCTAAAACAACGTCTATGCTTTGGTAACCAGAAACTTCATGTTACAAGTACATTCAAGTCCTTTATATAACTTTTCATTTGCACCTTGTGAAAAAAGGCAGGATCAACATAAACAGCAACTTCATATGCAAAAACATGTACTCGACAAAAGGTGAAACCGACATAGAGTCCGAGAGTGAAACTTTGCAGTCCACTGTCACACCAGAACAACTTTGATTCATTTTCAGATCAGGGTTTGCATTTTTATTTTAGTACATGTGTTGTTTTATTGCTATGAGCATCTTCGAATATAACCGGAAACCAAGACTATGCAGGAAACTCACACGGGCATTTCATCGAGCACCTGGTGCGCATATATCAAATACAATGGATAAACACCAAAGTTGATTCATTTCAGGCCCAAAATCACAAGTTTCAACAAGACCCATGATTAAATTCAAGCTTTTTTTGAAATCAAAATTGATGCACAAAAGGTTTGGGACGATGAGAGCATACCTTGTTCTGTTCGAGTGGACAAGTTGAGTTCAACGCATGACCAATGGCCAAGCGAATAATAATAAGGTATTGAAGCTTCCACCGGGCCGAACAGTGTTAAAATTCTTTGTGTCCTTTATTATTTTTTATACTGTCGTTTGTTCTCGTTTATGCGTTGTTTCGCTTTCGCACGCCGCTTTGTTCTTAACTAAGCACGTGGGCTCGGCATAAACCCTAAACACTAGTACGATATAACATTCCAACAATTGGTGTTAATTTGGTTCAGGACGTCTTTGAATTGCATAAGCAACTTCCAGACGAGTAGGTGAGGTTCACTAGTTGAATCCTTCAACTGAATGAGTTTTATCTCACCGCACTGTTGTGCCTTCGATCGTTGGCTTTAGGTGAGGGTTTACCCCGGATTGATATGCGAGTGTATCTCAATGTGGTGAATTTAATCAGTAGCATATTTGAAGGATTGATGGGTTATTCAAAAAAATAAATTGCGTTAAAAAAAGAGCAACCAAATAATGTTATTTTGTTTTTTTATATAAACGTTGACCCACTTCTCTAGTATTTACTCTTAAATCTACAACTTTAGACAGACCATCATAAGTTGAAGTCTCATCATTTGTAGATAAACAAGTATTGTTGCCTAAAGTTCATTAATATTGTTGTCATTTTATTATTTGTGTTAGGATCAGATGCAGATAGCTCTTAAAATTATAGTTTTGTAAACTTCTATTGTAGTGGTTTTGTCTCGTCGTTTCTTTGCAGTTTTTAACTATTTGTTTTTTTTTTTACTTTGGGGTCTCTCGCTTCTTGTTGAGGCTCATTATTTTTCTCATTATTTTCATACTATTCACTTTTGGCTAGTATTATATATTCACATTCACCATAGAACAAATAGGACAATCTTCCCATGGCGTTTATCAATTAAGATTAAGGTTAATTACAAAACTTTGCAATTAGTCACTTTTATAAGCATTATTCAATAAAGATGGTGTGACTGATAATGACCCTTTCGGATAAAAATATATTATATATAATGAGCCAATCTTGAAATTTGTAGTCAATGATGAAGATCTTGGAAGCAATTCTATCCAACAACTCATTGAACACAGAAAGTATTCTTAGCTTAATAATTCTCAAATCTAAAACTTAATCCAACCACCAATACGAAACCAAACTATTTAACCCAGTAAAACGTCACTCGATAGGTCGAGATGAAACCAAGCTTAATCTGTCATTCTATTATATACGGAAATCTCAATATCAAAACATATATGTCCAGACGGGAAAGTTGAAAATGTTTCCAGAACACTAAAATGCTTCTAACTAAATCACCTGAGTGACCTGATCATATGCAACCAACCCTTTTTTACAGCCGGGAGATCAAATTCTTTAGCTGTTGATAACAGCAGATTAATCGTGTGGAGATTCATCGTTTCAGCTTCATCATACTTGGCGACTGGTCAAAAAACTCTGCAGCCTGCTCTTCAGCATCCCCAGGCTTCTTTAAAGAATGCTTAAACTCGTCTGCAGCGAAAGATTATTTTAACTTTTAAGCGTAGCTGGTTACAGATGAGGATTAACTTATAATATAAAATTTGAACACCATTAAATACCTCGATACGCAACTAGAAGGGGGCTTCAAGAGATTTATCCCATACATCTGCACTACCATTAGAGGCATCTTCAGCATCTTCCTCCATTGAAAGCCTAATGTATTCCCTATGTCCAAACCGGTCCCACTCTGTTAATGTAGGATTCTCACCTTCCTGTTAACAAAATAAAGTTTTATTGTTCTTTTCAAATAAAAGATTTGCTTAGCAAAAATGGGTATGAGACCTGACGAATGAGGAATGGATCGTGACTTTCACAGGCCATAAACTTGTTAAGATTAAACAAGATATTGAAAACACTACCAGAAAGTTTGCTTCCTTTCAAGTCACGAAGAGTAAAATACCCCTCATCCTGCAAGATACGCAATTTTAATTATGAATATATGTAAAACAGATAAAATTATGAATAAAACTAAGTACCTTTGGTCCAACCATGTCGACTATCTGACATAATACGTCCTCAAAAATTACAGGCTCTTGGGCCATGCATTCCATGCGATGCAACGGCTCTTCATAGAAGAATTGCATTACATTTTTCGTCAGGACTCCATTTCCATCCAAATCTATACACTTAAACCTGATAAGAAGAAGGTTCTTTCATATGTCAGAGATGAAAAATAAGATATTTATACATATGTATGACCAATGTCATACCAGTACTCAAGGCTTGGCTCGGATGATTTATCCTCTTCAGATAAAATGAAGTAAACAAAATCTTCATATCCCATTTTCCCTTCAACCTTACCGGTGAACTTTCTTGGAACCTGAAAGGTCAAAATTCAAATTAAACACAAATATAAACTAAAATGAACGATTATTAATTAACTATCACTATCCAAACCTGAGAAAATATTCTGTCAACAATTCTGTAGGTCAATGCATGGTTGCCATATTTTATAAGGTTCTCTTCATCAATCAAAAAATCATGATCTGTGTCCAGCTCCCAGAATTTGCAATATATCACATAAAAGTGCTCGTAAGAGAAATATCTGTAGAGATATATGTTGTTAATATGAATACGGTAATATTTCACTTGTGATTGCACTGACACTAATAAAAGAAATTACCTCAAAACTTTGTTTATGTCTTCTTCTTCGTCTGCATGCATCATTGCAGCAATTAAATTTCCACGTTTCAGTTCGCTCAGGGTTAGACGACTATTTCCCGCTCTATTCACGTAGTAAAATATTCTGTATATTACTGTTTCAGCTGAGAATTGCAATCAAATTATAGATTAGTAATTAATTCACTATGTTATAAACAAATTAATAAAAGCATACCAATGTACCATATCAGGTGTGCCTTGTAAGAACTCCAGACCGGGATGCATTGCCAAAAGTTCACGAAGTATAGGTTTGAAATCCTCCTATTGAGATTTGAAATTCGCATTGTAACATGAATAAAATATACCAAAAATATAGTTTCCGGCATTCAAGAAAAAGTCAACGCATGCTAAATTCAGATTTGAAATTATTGTAACATCAGTTTAGATGAAGGTTTTTGTATTTCTTTTTAAGACACATACAGGGTTTAAGTAAGAATTAATACATGAGTTAGATATCTCAAATCAGGCTGCTTTAATATTGTAAATATCTGGGTAGCTATATCTTTTGTCAGCATGTTGCCATGAACCCAATAGTCAACAAATGCATCCCTGCAAAAATGTTTAAGACAAATTTAGGAAAATCAACACTAAATGTCGCAACTTCAATCATCGGCAATAATTTCATACAACGTATGTTAGTGATAACAATGTTTCAACACAGTCAATAATCATTCTAGCGTATTTATATGGATTTCAAAAAAACTGCTATTTAAAGATAAGAATATAAAAAGAGTGGTCAAGAAAAATGATGGCAGCTTGCATATTTCCTTTGTAACTGGCTTAAATTCTAACCATGCAATACAAATTAGCACAATTAAACTACTATGGTTCATGGTACAATATGTATGATTAAAGCTAGGTAGACCGTAGACACCTTACCATGCAATTGTAGTCCTTCCACATGACCATAGAAAAACTGATTAATTCTAAATATGCATAGTTCTTTTATTTCATTTGGCGGTGGATGACCATCCTGAAAGTAAAACTGCAACCATCGCACATTCGTATGTATTTCAGTCAAAACTAGAGCAAGCAAATATCTTCAACTAAAAGTTGACTATTTCTAACAAAACCCGAGGTATTAACTCTTTCACTGGCTCGCTAATCAATCTCAAAGGCGAACCTAAAACCGACGGGCCCGCTCTGTGTTTCAAGACACGAGGAGAACCAGACGAGCTTCTTGGCGAGAGCGGAGGCGTGCTGGCAGCTGGAAACATGGAAGGAACCGCGCTGCCAGATGTCGCCTTCGGGCTGTTAGTTGATCCAGACACACTCAACGGAACACCGGCCTTAGCATTGCTAATCAAAGACTTGACCTATATTCATAAAAATAATATATACCATGAATAGTTTCTTATCCATATATTAAACAAACTAAAACTATTAAACACATAAGCATACAAGTGAAGTGGTTTCGGGCAGCGAAAGCCATTGATCGAACAGCTTATGTGCAACAAAAGGGTTTGATTTAATAGCCAAGGGGGAGACTTCATTGAGCTGTAACAATTCCAGGTCAAGACAACCGGTACAATCAACATTCATATTATTATTATTATTATTATTATTATTATCAACTCCAATGAATTGAAACCCAGATCTCAAATTGCAACAATCAACTTTAACCCTAGTAAACCAACTTCTTTATCATAGCCCTATTAGCTGGTTGACTGTTGCTAGGGTTTAGAGTGAATGAAATGGTAAAGAATTGTAATTTGGAATTGGGTTAATAAAAGCTTGAAGATCCCAAGTCGGAATTGGGGGTTTTCATGTATGAAGAAGACAAGTGTTCTTCTTCCTTTCCTTGAATACCAATCAATTAACTCATTCATTTCTGTTATATGTTTGCCACTTTTTTTTATTCAAATTATTTTTTAGTTTATTATACAACTTGTTTTGTTCCTTTTTTTTTATCTTTTCTTTTTTATAAGTTTACGGTAGTCTAAATCGGATTATTATTTTTTAAGAGACACCTCCCTTATGGTAGTCTAAATCGAATCTGGCACCACCCTTTTAAGAGACATATGCCTTTATCATGTGGGCTAGCCCACATTGACTGTCTAAATCGGATTTTTGTATTTGAAAATATATATGAAAACCGATCTAAATAACATTCTGATTAGCTAGTTGTATTTGTAGTCAACCTTTTATGAATGTAAAGCATGCAGCCTAAATAAATGATATAGATTTATTGTGGCATATATTAGAGCATTCTCATTCAACCCCTTATACAGCATTATATGAGGTATGTTTTTATAATTTAAAGAATAATTCAGGGTGTTGTGAGTGAAGAGTTTTTATATTTTAGAAAAAGTAGTAATTTTTTTGTATATTTGAAAAGTTACTGTTCATCCCTATAATTTTTTAATATATTTTGAAAGTGGTTGTGTGTGAAGAAAATGTATAAAAAGTATTATTTAATTGAAATAGAAAGAGAAAAATAAAATGAGTTGTAGTATAATTTTTGATTTGGAAATAGGGGTGACATGAGAATGCTCTTATGCTATTACTGACTTATATATATATTTTATTTTGCACTAAATTTTTAGGATTTGAGTTCATAGATTAAGAGGTTGAAGATAAAATCAATTAAGTTACTACAATGTTGTAAAAGTTGTTAGGCGGGCGACTGGGGAGTTGCGAGTACTCGGGAGTAGTCGCGGATTACTCATAAAATACCTAAGGAGTACTCGGCCGAGGCGGAGAGTACTCGATCTAGACGGGGAGTAATCGGGGAATTCTCGACCGTCTACTCAGAAGTTTTAAAACATTGAGTTAATATAAAATAACCAAACTATCAAACTCATGCCAGATCATCTCATACAAAAACCAAGGGTGAAAAGTGAAAACCAAGATTTGTTATGCAAATTTAAAAGATTAGAAAAGTAGATACATAAACCTTAACTTGATGGTTGGAAACTGCAACTGCATGATGACAGACAGTTAAAATAATGAATAGTTTAAAGAGCACTTAAAACTAACATCCAAAGCACACAGCATATGCCCCCATGCTTACAACCAGTAGTCACTCACCATATCCAACAACACACCCACTCTTTGACCTTTCTCTTTCTCTCTCTAAAAAGTTTTACTACATTCAAATCTCTTTCATTCTTTCTTTCATAATAAAGTTATTATTATTATTATTATTATCTTAGCTAAGCTACCTTCCTCCATCTCATACAACACACAGCCCAAACCCATAATCTTGAAAGAAACTATTTATTTATTTATTTGGATCAAGTTCTCATCTTTCTGTCAAATCTAGGGTTTTATTTGGTGGGTTTGTACTGGGTACTTAAATTTGGTCAGTTTTCTAATTGAACCAATGATTATGTGGAGTTGGGGTCCTGATTGAAGAAAGAAATTGGGGATTTTGAAGTGAGTCTAGTCTAGACTAGGGTTTGTTCAGAAAGGATGTTTTATTCGCAGTTCATATTGGCGAAAAAGGGCCCGTTAGGGACGATATGGATCGCCGCGCATTTGGAGAGGAAGCTCCGAAAGAATCAAGTTGCTGATACCGATATCGGTGTCTCTGTAGGTAATAATATGAAGTTGTGCATAAAGTTAGTGACTTTATATCATTTTTCTTGTGTTTCCATATATAATATGTGAGTCTGGCTTATTTATTGAAAGCTGCCTTTGTTTAGTTAGTGTCTTTAAGGAAGTATCATTTCACTGAATTAACTGCAACTTGTTGGCCTATACTTGAACAGAAACTAGCCTTTTAACTTTTTAGCTTAGACAAAAGACTCTTATATTTGGGGACAAGGGACTCCTAATTAAGTTGCTTCTAATTTTTAGTCTTTTAGGGAAGAACTTGTAGATTCTTCATTCCTTTTGGAAGATAACGTAATACAGAACAGTCGAACCTATCGATTAGAAGATCCAAAAACATTTTCCTATATATAGTTGGCGACTTCGGTTTATTATTGAAACTTGCCTCTGTTTAGGGAAGTATTTTATGAGCTTAGGAATTTTCCTTTTGAAACCCTAAACTTGTTCATCCGCAGCCTTTAACTGAATTAACAACAAGTTGTTGACCAATACCGCAAGAGAAACCAATCTTTATCTTTGTATTTTTTTACTGATGATTTATAAGTTAAGGACTGCTAACCCAAAGGCTCACCCTATTTTCACTTGTTAATTTATCATGGTTGGTTTCGACAGATATAAGGAATTTTATGGCTTATTAAAGGAAGTATTTTATGGCCTGTGGTTTGAAGCTAACAGTACTTTTACAAGTTTAAGAATTTTCCTTTTAAAAGCCTAAAGTTCATCCCCGTCGTTTAACTGAATTAACCGCAATTTGTTGGCCTTTGAACCGTTATCTTTATAATATAGACAAAAGAGTCTTGTTTATTAGGGAGCTAAGCAAGTCCTAAGTAGCTTTAGTTTTTGCTGTTTGGTTTCTACTTTTTTAGTCTTTTAGGGAAGAACTTATAGATTCTTCTTTCCTTTCGGAAGATACAAAAAACAGAACAGTCAAAATCTCTTGATATTAGAAGATCCAAGATGCTCTTTCAATGTACATTTCTGGTTAAAATGGAACTTATAGATATGAAGAATCCCTATGGCATAAAGATTTATCTTTTACTTACTGATGATAATGATATACAAAGACTGCTATCCCAAAGGTTTTGTACCCTTGATTGTGAAATTACGGTGACTTTAGGATCTTGTGATTTATGTGAAAATAGGTTATATATAGCAATTTCTGTAAGTTAAAAGAGCCTGATGAGGCACTTGATCCTCAAAAAAAAAAAAGGGACATGCACCCTTAACCGAAGTCTTGAAAAGAAAAAAAAAGGAAATTATGCATGAAAGTGTGCAGTTTACGTGTCCTGTTAGTAATACAAATGCCCCTAAATCATATGAAGTGTGCCTTTTTACCTAAGTGAACAGGTATCATAAATTTATATGAAGTCAATTGTCTTTTTGATGATTGACTGGGCTGAAGTGAAGTGTATATTAAAAAAAATTAATTTTCTTAATTTGGAGAACAAACACATAGTGTTGATAAGTATATGGTAGAATTGTGTTTAAATCTTATATTACACTTGGGCCTTGATTGGACTTTTAAGAATGAAATTAAGGGCGTATTGGATATATGTTTTAAAAAAAATAAAGTGTTTCACATGATAATTATTCATTTGCTTTTGACAGATTCAATCTTATTTCCTGAGATGCCTATTGCACTGCGATTGTCCAGTCATCTTTTGCTCGGTGTGGTTAGGATTTACTCAAAAAAGGTCAATTACCTTTTTGATGACTGCAGCGAGGCTTTGCTTAAAGTCAAGCAAGCTTTTCAGTCCACTGCTGTTGACTTGCCACCTGAAGAGTCTACTGCTCCATATCACTCAATTACCTTGCCAGAGACCTTTGATCTAGATGATTTTGAGCTGCCAGACAGTGATCTGCAGGGGTTAGTTTATCACTATAAATCTTTTCAGGGGTTATTACTGTCAATTAATTATAGAACCTTAGCCTGCTGGTTTTCATTTATCATCATTACTGATATAAATAATTTGCAGTAATTATGTTGATCAGCACATTAGTTCAAAGGACCAGATCACACTACAAGATACTATGGAGGGTGTTATTTATTCTACATCTAAATTTGGACTTGATGGTTGGTATCCTATCCGTGTCCATTAATAACAGGTCTATTTATGTTTATTTGCAATTCTTATTCTTATAATTTGCTTTTGTTTATAGAGAGATTTGGTGATGGTGATGCATCTGGTTTGGATCTTGACGAGGTAAATGTCTGTCTTATAGAATCTTGAATATTTGGATTATCACTAAAAAGTTTTGAAAATGAAAATTGGTGCAAACAGGAACTGTTGGTTGAGAAGGCTGCAACTCCTGAACTTGCTGCTGCTGCTGGTGCGTCACATTCAGAGTATGTTACTGTAAATTATATTCCTCCTTTTGGTATTCTCTTTTCATGTTTTAACATAAATTCATCCTTCAATCTCAGTGATGATCCTCAGGCATCTGGTGGCATTGGAAATGAGGTCCATAACAGAACTTAAAATTATCTTTGTTTTACTTTTTAATTGTGATATTCTCAACCTTACACAAATATGTTTTTGATATCAGCATTTGGATGATTCTGATGGTGATAATGAACCAGTTGACTATGCCCAAGGTCCAAGTACTCCGGGACTATGGGAAGAACCAAATTTGCCCAACGTTCACGAAACTTCTGCATGTGATGATCATCATGAACCAGAAAATCATGCCAAAACTGAATCTGTAGTGAAGGAGAATTTAGAAAATGTTTTCCCACGTGAACATCATAATCTATTTGAGTCGCATGCGAAATCACCACCTCACGTTGCGGAGACCGAGCATCATGATCTTGGTTCAACTCCTTTTACAGAATTACTTTCAACTCAAACTGTGTCTAAAGAACCTACCAAAGTGGATGCTTTACTAAATCAGCATGTCAGTGACAAGCCCCCTGGATTTCAGACTGCCAATGATAACCATCAAAATCTACATATCAGTGACATGCCCCCGGGATTTCAGACTTCCAATGATAACCGTAAAAATCAACATGTCAGTGACATGCCCCCTGGATTTCAGACTGCCAATGATAACCATCAAAACTTTATAAAACATCAAGGTATGTTAATGTGTTTTGTACATAAGCTATTTAAAAAAAAATCATCTTAACTTTCCATATTATTTCAGGAAATCAGGACCCTGGTGTTCAGACTACCAATGATAATCATGGAAATTTTATAGAATATCGAGGCATGTTATGTGTAGTTTAATTAGACCCCACTAGCTAACTGCTTTAATAAGGTTGTTTTGGAGTATCATTATTTTCCTTTTATTTATGCAGGAAATCAGGAGAATGCATTTCATCCAACCACTGAATTGGAATCAAGCACTGATAAAGTCAATCATGTTGGTACTCCGCTTCTGTTTTCGCATGACAGCATGCCAGATTCTAACCTTCCTAGTCTTAGGCCATGTGTTACATTCCCCATCGATGAAACTAGTGGTAAGAAGCTGAAGTTGCATATCTATAATCTTCCTAGTGTCCTCAAATTAACATCAAACTAATGTGTGATTATTTTCCAGTTGAAGGACTGCATGCAACTGAAGCATTCAATAGAAACTTTCCAGAAGCTCATCATGCTCAATTTGATCAGAACCACCAAGTCCGGGTGGACAATGTAATTCAACGGGAGCTGCAAGTAGAAAACATCAACAGCTACTCTAATGACTTTTCTACCCATGCAACTCAAAGGCAGGTGCAAGCAGAGAACATCAATAGATACACCAATGACTTTTCTACCCCTGTAACTCATAGGGAGGTTCAAGTAGAAAACACCGACAGCTATGCTAATGACTTACCTGCTCCTGAGAAACGGCTCTCTTTACCACATTGGCTTTCAGATGTACCCAAAAGCTTTGTACCCGAAACTACACCAATTGAGAAAGACATAACATCGGGAACAAAACGCAGTTTCACTGAAAGCTCAATGACTGATCAAAGTCTGAATTTAAATGAATCTTCGGGTTTTTACAACACAAATATGCCTTCTCAGAGTTTAAACTTAAATGCATCTTCTGGTCCGAGTCTAAATATGAATCAATCTTCGGGATTTTTCACCACAAATACGTCAGCCCCGAGTATAAATATGAATCAATCTTCGGGATTTTTCACCACAAATACGCGAACCCCGAGTATAAATATGAATCAGTCTTCGGGATTTTTCACCACCAATACGACAGTCGCGGGTATAAATCTGAATCAATCTTCGGGTTTCTTGCCCACCAATACAACTGTCCCTGGCATAAATTTGAACCAGTCCTCGAGTTTTTTCACCACAAATACAACCGCTCAGAGTTTAAATTCAAATCAATCTTCGGGGTTTTTCAACACAAATACGACTGCTCAGAGTTCAAATTTGAATCAGTCGTCGGGTCCATTCACCATAAATATGAGTGGACAATCTGTTGTGAACGACGATGATTTGTTATCTTCAATATTAGGTAAGCAGGCTATTCTTTTTCCTTTTTCAAAGTTTTGAGCTAATTTATTAAATGATGATTTCTTTTGTATATAAAGTTGGAAGAAAGTCTTCAATATTAAAAATGAAACCGACTCCTCCTGTTGCGACACAATCTACAAAACGTAGACGAGCTACTGCACCCAAAACTGGTGTTCCAAAAAGGAAGGTGCTCATGGATGATAACATGGTTTTGCATGGCGAGTATGTTCCATTTCATTGTTTGTTTTTTTTATATTAATTTGTTAGTCTGCGAACACTTATAAGGTTGATTTCTCTTTTTTCAAACAGCACAATCCGTCAGCAGTTGACAAACACGGAAGACATTCGACGATTAAGAAAGAAAGCTCCTTGCACACGTTCTGAAATTTCAATGCTGGAGAAACAGTTCTGGCAAGATGACATTTTTAGTGAACCTATATTGACCGGTGAGTTTTTTCACCTGTAGTGAACCTACATTAATTTTTTTTTTTTTTTTTACTTTATAGATAGTTTTAGATATCACTGTTGGGTTATTTGCTTTTTACAAATACTGACAATCCTTATTTTACAGGGGTGTCCACCAAATTGGCTTCTTTACATAATCAGTTATATAATCTAAGTAAAATTGTTGTCTCCCATGATGATGCTTCTTTAGAAGACCCGAAATCAATTTCCCAGAATCATGAAAAGAACACACAACTGGAAGTTGGGCCAAGTGTTCCTAAAGGAAATGTCAACTTTGACCCTGTTGCACAGCCAGTTGATCATGTTTCTAAAGAAAATGTCAACTTTGACCGTGTTGCACAGCCGGTTGACCCTGTTCCTAATGAAAATGTTACCTTTGACCGTGTTGCACAGTCGGTTGATCCCGCTCCTAAAGAAAGTGCCAACTTTAACCCTGTTGTACAGTCGGTTGAGTTTCCTACGGTGACAGACAACCGCACACATGATAACACTGCAGTCAATTCAGATTATTATGCAATTCAACCACCACAGATGGCTGCAACTGAACATGTGGCAGAACCAGAACCCTTTAATTCAGAACATGATCTTTTTGGGGAGAGAACTGCAATGGAAATTGATCCAAAACACTTTCCGGAAGCTAATATTGGAGTGCCTGTTATGCCTACTGAGGTTGAACCGCCAAGACATGCTGGTATGGTCCCAAGTGAGACTTATGACATGTCGACTGCAGCGACCAAGGTTCAGGTGAATGCTTCTCTGCAAACCGATGCTCCAGGTGTGGATTCAACGGAGAAAATGGAATTACAGTCTGTTGACATGGATGCAAACAGCTTTAAATCTCTTGAAAGTAGCATACCAGCTTCTGAAACCAACGCTGATGTTGCTCCTGTTAATGAAGAATCAGAAGAAAAACATGATCAAGAAGGCGCTGAATATAGGAAAAATGAAGAAAAGATTGTACGTGAGGAGGATGCAGCCATAACTTTAAATGTTGCGTCTGGTATTCATAATTCAGTTTACAATGGTATATTTGGTGAAGATTTTGGAACAGGTGCAGCATATAATGCTGAAGCCAATCCAGTTTTGGAAAATGCTTTGTTGGATGAAAGAGAAAAACCAGGTCATGTTACTTTTGAGACTACTGAAATGAACGTTGAAGATATTCCCACTGATAACAGGGTTGATGAAAATGATGTAAGTTAAATTCTAGTTTTAGCATTGTTATAAAAGAATGATTAATACCAAATTCTTATTTTGCATTCTTTTGCGCAGGAGGTCACTCATACCGCAGTTGAAAATGATACAGGTTTGCATTCTTACCAACTCACTCTTAATACGTTGTGACATTAAAATGTAATAAAGCGTATCTGTATATTGCATTATCGTTATTTGAACGGGTGGTTTGTTGTTCAGATTTCTTGAATTTTGATGATGATGATGACGGGGCGGATGCTGGTGCTGATTACGGGACTGATGTGGAAGCCACACGGGTTATTGACAACAGCGGATGGTCTTCCCGTACAAAGTGCGTGTACACATGTTACTCTTGAGTAAAGCTAATGAAATTATCATTTTCACACTTTGTTGATGATTTACTTTGGTGGTTAGGGCTGTTGCAAAATACCTCCAAATTATGTTTGACAAGGAAGGAGAGTGCGGAAGGAACATGATTTCTGTAAACAATCTGCTCGTCGGCAAAACACGCAAGGAAGCTTCAAGAATGTTCTTTGAAACATTGGCAAGTTTATGATTTTCAACATGCATACTTAACTGATTATCGTTTTGCTTATATTAATTAGAGACGTGTTTTACAGGTTCTGAAGACGAAGGATTACATCCATGTAGAGCAGGCAGATCCATTTGAAACTATAAATGTTTTCCCACGATCGAAGCTTTTGAAATCAGACTTTTAATGGACATTTACTAATTCAATTGAAGCCGGGTCATTGTTAGAAGATATCTGTCTGTCCTGTTTGTTTGTTTGTTTGGTTCGCAAGTCAAGTAAAGTAGTTATCTTGGTAGTCACTTTTAACCATGGAGTTTAGTAGATTATGCACCACATGGTTGTTAGAACCTATGTATTAATAATTATTTGTATATACGTATATAGCATCGATCGACATGCTAATTTACCAGTCCTGCTATTATTGTGTGACTTGTTTTAGTGAGCCGGTCTTGAATACTTTATGATTAATCATTTATCTATTCTCGAGACTGATTTGCTGATTTGCTAAAAACTCGAAACAAAACAAGCCCAATTAAAGCTTATCTAATAAACTAAATTTTTGCAAAGCTCATATCAATACCATCTAGTTTTTGTTCACTGGTGCTTGTTTAAGACACCAGCAATCAACTAAAAACAGCTCATCAAAAGATAGTGAAGACAACCAAAGTTATGCATATGCTCAAATAGTATTAGTCAACAAACATCAATTATTAAAATCAATCCAAGCAACCATACACTTTTTGACAAATGACAGAAACTAAAACAAGATTAAAAGTACAGACAGAAAAATTCAGGTTTTTGACACACTGATTATGGAGAAAACATAGATAGGCAAACACAAGACTGTCTTGTCGGTCTGTTTATTCCTCCTCTTCTGCCTCTTCCAGCCACTTCACAAACGGCTCCAATGCCTTCACAAAGCTTTGCCTGCAGCCACCATTATCACACAACAATATAACAAGCATTCAACCTTAAAGGGCTTGCAAAATAATTAAGCATTAAAACTATATATCACCTTCCTTTCGGGTTGGTTCCTTTACGGAACCAATGAAGTATAGTGTCCTCAGCAAGAACATCTTGATCATAAAGTGACCTCACAATTTCAGGGAACAGCTTCATTAACTTTGTATCTTCATAACATTGAACTTGAACCTTGTAAAGCAGCTCTAGCTCAAGCTTTCCACTTGTGCAGAATGTGTTGAGTAACTTTGCCCATTGTTTCACCTGCACAATCAAATCACCAAATTAAAACCAGCACAAGATTACATATTGCAAGATATTGTTATAGTTTTACCTGTCGGAGAGCCGAGTTAACATTCTGTTGTTGATTCTTCCCTGACCATTGAACAGCATCCATCAAAACATCCCAAAGAATCCTCACAACCTCGATTTCTGGCAATTTAGCATCTTTAACATGTTGCTTCACAGTTTCTATCACTTCAGAGAGTTCGGCTTCCTCTGATATCTGAGTTGTTAACGCGGATTTCATTTCTTTCACCTTCACCTCGAAGATCTTCTTGTCGTTATATTCAACCAAAGAGGCCATCCCTGCTTTGCTGCAGTTTTAACATGAGAAAAATTAATTATAATATTTCTTATTCTTAAAAAAAAGAGCTTAATAACTTACGTGAAATGCTCAGAGAAAGCTTCGGCAGATCGTTTCCCAGATGGAAAGAAATCAAGCAAATTGTCTTCCATTTTGCCACGTTTCAAGATGGCAATAAGATCATCAAGGGAATTATCAATCAGATATTCCTTGAAGAAATCAGTTATAAAAGTAAGAACCAGCCCTTTGCCAACTAGGTTATCCTTAAGAAGCGGCTGGAAGACGGTCTCTGGTGGCAGACCAGACAGCTTCTGGGAAAAGGCGAGTGCTGTAAAAATCGCCAGCTTAACTCGTTCATTTTCCTCAAAGAACTCAAGCGATTGAAGAAACCTTCGCATGACATTTTCAAGATTTTTTATTAAGAAAGGCCTTCGCCTCAAAATCTTCTGAATGTAGATTACAGATGGCAGAATCAGTTCACGTTTCGCCTCACAGTCTAACACAGAGTACGGGTGGCGCTCCCCCTCATCAGGCTTAGTTGTTCCAGGTTGAGTGCGCCCTCCAGTAAACACAACCTGATGAAAAAAACAGTGCAACACATGTTCAATTTATAACTGTAAATCATGAGTCAAAACAGACTAAAAAGAAAGAATGAAGTTAAGATTCTTGCCTCAAAGAAGGTGTCACCATATCTGCTGAAGTTAAGGTCTGAAGATTCAATGCTCTTAGCAATTAGTTCCTGCAATCGAATAGGCGTTGGATTAGTGAAAAAAGTATTGACTGTAGGAAAAGACCATGAAAGCATACAATTAAGTTGATTGCTTTATTTTAATAGTTTAGTATAATACCAGATCACCAGCATTATCCAAGTAAATCTGGACCACTGCATCCGCAAATGCTGCAGGGTCCAGAGGGGCTGCAATATTCCGTTTGCGGGTCTTGATCCGCTGTCCACTATAAGTACGTACAAATATAGTTAAATAACAAAGAACAAAAGAGTTGAAGTGTTTGTTTTTAATGATGCATGCATAAAAACATAAAGGTACATACTTGTGCAGTAAAAGAAACTTATTATATTTGCATAGCCAGAATGATACAAGCAAGAAACATAATGATATATATACTTTTGCAGTAAAAAAAAAAACTTAATATATTTGCATAGCCTAATTGTTTACATCTTGTGCAGTAAAAAGCCAGAATGATACAAGCAAAAACGCATAATGATACACATTAGTGCAACAAAAATCTAAATATATTTGCATAGCCAAATGGTTTACATCTTGTGCAGTAAAAAAAGTTAATATATTTGTGCAGTAAAAAAAACAAAAAGATATATTCTTTGACAGTAAAAATAAATAAATTATTATATTTGCATAAACATCCTCAAATCTATGTGCTATCATGTCGTTGATAGATAACCGTATTTGGTCCTATGCACAACCGGTCCACTAATAAATGCGAGAGTGAAGTTTAGCTTTTAGCGTTTTCATTTCAATTCCGTCATTCGAGAGTGTCCAATATTTCTTTAAATTAAAGAGTATCAAAACTAAAACCATAAATTGATTTACAGAGTCAAAAAAGATTTGTTGCTCCCAAATCATAGTAATAAAGATTGCATCTTGTTTACGAAAATTAAACCATAACTTGACCCAACAAGATTAGTCAAATTCTGAACAAAAAACAAAGATAACTAAACAAAAGTTACTAACAATAGGACCACATAGAGTGGAATATTATGCATAAGAGAAGAAAGTCAAAATCACATTAAACAGACTCAAAAGGTCAAGTCTTTATCAATCCATCACAAGAACCAACACAAGAAATCACTGAACTTGTTTTAATCAGGTTAAATACCACATCAATAAAACCAAAAAGAAAATAAAAAATAAAAATAAAAAGCATAAATATAACATTAATACTTACCCTAGAGTGGGCTTCTCCTTCGAGCTGCAAAAACACAAAACCAAATATCAAATTAGATCAAAATTAAAAAAAAAAAGTTTCATTTAAAAGAATCAAGAAAGTTAGCATATGATCAACCAACCATCTGAATTCATAAAAGATTTAAACTTTTATACAAATACACACACCGAATCGAATCTACGAAACCCCAACTTCGTTTCCACCCAAATCAATCATCAAAAATCAAGAAAGCTTTAATCTTTTTGAAAAAAAACTGAAACCCATCACCAAAAATCAAGAAAGCTTTAATCTTTTTGAAAAAAAATTGAAACCCATCACCAAAAATCAAGAAAGCTTCAATCTTTTTGAAAAAAGATTGAAATCCAGATCTGAAATCTCATAAAAGAGGCTACAAGATTCAAGGAAACAATACCTCATAAACCAAGTCGGAGTTTGATCGGAGAACAGGCGAGTCTCCGGCGAATATTAATCGGAAAACGGTGAGAGAAATTAGAGAGAAAGAAGATATTTATTTGGGGTTGCAAAGAAAGTACAATAAAGGTTTGTTTCACTTTATTTTTGTTTTCTTTTAGTTATTCTTTTATATATTATTATACACCGTTTGTTTTATTTATTTATATTTATATTTATATTTATATTTATATTTATATTTATGTGCATCATTATGTTTTTTAGGTCGGTCAATGGTTTTACTTTTTCTTTTCTTTTTTTACCGTGATTTTAGCTAATGGGTTAAAAGCTTTAGGAACGTGTCAAAAATATGTGTACACATTTAAAATGTTGGTAAAATGATCATCTTTCGTCCAACTTATTAATTGAATTGAATTAATAGGATGTGAAAATGGATTAAACATGTTTACGAGAACATGGCATGGCTCTTTTGTTAAATGGGTTTATACGATGAACATGTCCGTTAATTCATCTTTAGCAACGTCATATCACCATGTGTTTTTATACCGTAAGTAGCTAGTCCACAAGTATACCTTGCAGCACATTTCACTCCTCTAATTCCTTCTTGTAATGGCTTTATATTGGCCTTCTATTTCTTGTAAATGCATAACGATTCAATGCATTTGATATGTTAGATCCGAAACGTGATTATCTTTGTGTCTTGTTTCGGACGGTGTTAGAAATTGTCGGCCCTATTTTATTTTTCACATGTATTTTGTTTTGTTAGATTGCTCATAATAAACAAGTAGGTGACCCACGGATACTAGTTAGAACACAAGGGTGTCTTCGAAAATGCAAATAACGTATAAACAAAAACCAAAAAAAAAATGAAACGTAATTAAAAAAGGGCGTGAATAGTGGTGTTAACGTAGAACCACCATCATGCCTTGCGCATCAAACCGGAGTGTGAATAGTGGAATCGTTAAATGCTAATACCAACCATATCACAACTATAAATATCCTCCAAACAACCAGGTTAACATTCATTCATTCCTCACTTATTACTCTCACATCCATTATTCGTACTCTTACACCATGTATGATAACAGGATACCCCTCATCTTAGTTTATTCGGGTATGAAAGCTCTCAGTCTCTCACCACTCAACGTTCTCTACAATGATCCTTCCGGATCATCGACTCCCGTTTCAAAATATTTCTTCTTTTCTTTTAACGGCTAACTCATACACTAGCTAATCTTAGTTTTAAATATACACATTTGCCTGTACTAAAACTCGAGCGCTCAATTATTTGTCGACTAACACTACTATACGCGTACGTACATACACTCACTTAGAAAAATTGTTAGCTCTAATCCAGATTGATATATAACATGAAAAGGTGGCAAACAGAGGTACATCACACAATAGTAAAAGTAGTAATAAATTAGCATGTCGATTGATGCTATATACGTATATACAAATAATAATTAATACATAGGTTCTAACAGCCAGGTTGTACATAATCTACCAAACTCCGTGGTTAAAAGTAACTACCAAGATAACTACTTTACTTAGCTTGACCACCAAACAAACAAACAAAAACAGACAGACAGACAGATATCTTCTAGCAATGACCAAGCTTCAATTGAATTAGTAAATGTCCATTAAAAGTCTGATTTCAAAAGCTTCGATCGTGGGAAAACATTTATAGTTTCAAATGGATCTGCCTGCTCTACATGGATGTAATCCTTCGTCTTCAGAACCTGTAAAACGCGTCTCTAATTAATATAAGCAAAACGATAATCAGTTAAGTAACCATGCTGAAAATCATAAAACTTGCCAATGTTTCAAAGAACATTCTTGAAGCTTCCTTGCGTGTTTTGCCGACGAGCAGATTGTTTACAGAAACCATGTTCCTTCCGCGCTCTCCTTCCTTGTCAAACATAATTTGGAGGTATTTTGCAACAGCCCTAACCACCAAAGTAAATCATCAACAAAGTGTGAAAACGATAATTTCATTAGCTTTACTTAAGAGTAGCATGTGTATACGTACTTGGTACGGGAAGACCATCCGCTGTTGTCAATAACCCGTGTGGCTTCCACATCAGTCCCGTAATCAGCACCAGCATCCGCCCCGTCATCTTCATCATCAAAATTCAAGAAATCTGAACAACAAACCACCCGTTCAAATAATGATAATGCAATACATACAGATACATTTTATTTCATTTTAATGTCACAATGTATTAAGAGCATAAAGCTAGTAAGAATGCAAACCTGTATCATTTTCAACTGCAGTATGAGTGAACTCCTGCGCAAAAGAATGCAAAATAAGAACTTGGTATTAATGATTCTTTTATAACAATGTTAAAACTAGAATTTAACTTACATCGTTTTCATCAACCCTGTTATCAGTGGGAATATCTTCAACGTTCATTTCAGTAGTCTCAAAAGTAACATGACCTGGTTTTTCTCTTTCATCCAACAAAGCATTTTCCAAAACTGGATTGGCTTCAGTATCATATACTGCACCTGTTCCAAAATCTTCACCAAATATACCATTGTAAACCGAATTATGTATACCAGACGCAACATTTGAAGTTAAGACTGCATCCTCCTCAAGTACAATCTTTTCTTCATTTTTCCTATATTCAGCGCCTTCTTGATCATGTTTTTCTTCTGATACTTCATTAACAGAAGCAACATCAGCGCTGGGTTCAGAAGCTGGTACGCTACTTTCAAGAGATTTAAAGCTGTTTGCATCCATGTCAACAGACTGTAATTCCATTTTCTCGGTTGAATCTACACCTGGAGCATCGGTTTGCAGAGAAGCATCCACCTGAACCTCGGTCACTGCTGTCGACGTGTCAAAAGTATCACTCGGGACCACGTCAGCATGTGTAGGTGGTTCAACCTCAATAGGGATAACAGGAACTCCAACATCAGCATCTGGAAAGCTTTTTGGATCAATTTCCATTGCAGTTCTCTCCCCAAAAAGATCATGTTCTGAATTGAAGGGTTCTGGTTCTGCCACATGTTCAGTTGTAGCCATCTGTGGTGGTTGACTTCCATAATAATCAGAATTGACTGCAGTGTTATCATGTGTGCGGTTGTCTGTCACCGTAGGAAACTCAACCGACTGTGCAACAGAGTTAAAGTTGGCATTTTCTTTGAGAACAGGATCAGCCGGCTGTGCAACATGGTCAAAAGTGACATTTTCTTTAGAAACAGGATCAACCGGCTGTGCAGCAAGGTCAAAGTTGACACTTTCTTTAGAAACATGGTCAACTGGCTGTGCAAGAGGGTCAAAGTTGACATTTCCTTTAGGAACACTTGGCCCAACTTCCAGTTGTGTGTTCTTTTCATGAATCTGGGAAATTGATTTCGGGTCTTCCAAAGAAGCATCATCATAGGAGACAACAATTTTACTTAGATTATATAACTGATTATGTAAAGAAGCCAATTTGGTGGACACCCCTGTAAAATAAGGTATTGTCAGTCAAACATTTCTAATATTATTCTAAATGTATGGTAAAAAAACAATTGAGTTAGAGCAAAAAGTAAATAGCCCAACAATGGTATATAAAACCATAGTTATCAAAGGCGTTAGGCGCACTCAAGGCGCATAGGCCTTGCCTGGGGCCTAGGCGCAAGGCGCAAAAAAAGCGAGGGCCTGAGAAAAAAAAAGCGTACTTAATTAAAAAATGTATTAATACATACTATGCTTTGAAAAAGAGAACAGATTTATATTGTAAGTATATAAAATTAATATTACTTTCTAAATATATTTATGAAAATGATATACTTAGATATTAAAATCATCTAACTAGTTTCAAAATAAAATTAAACCTTTTTTAAGATAATTTGCGTAAAAGAAATATTAACATATAAAAATATATAGTTTTGTACCTGCTATAATAATAATAATTTAAATACTTTGAAAGAAAAATGAATTTTGATCCTATTAAAGCAGTCACTTTTCAAACTTTTGTGCAGCCTTTCTGCAAAGACACTTAACTTTTTAAGCAAAGTCCTTATTTTCCTTTTATCATCTTCTTTCTCACCTCTTCAAATTCTGCTCTCCGGTGATGCAACCAAGGATCTGTTCCAGACAGAATTTGGCAGTAATTTGCAGAAATCCGCCGGAAACTGGCAAAAATCTGGCCGGAAAAGTCACCGGAAAGTCATTTTTGGCCGGAAAGTTAGCAACAGAGCGCCTTTGACTGTGCAAGGCGGTATGGTTGCGCCTCGCCTGAAAATTGCGCCTAGGCGCACCAGGCGAGCGCCTTTGATAACTATGTATAAAACTATCTATAAAGTAAAAAATAAATAAATAAATATAGGTTCACTACAGGTGAACAAACTCACCACTCAATATAGGTTCACTGAAAATGCCATCTTCCCTGAACTGTTTCTCCAGCATTGAAATTTCAGAACGAGTGCAAGGAGCTTTCTTTCTTAATCGCCGAATGTCTTCCGTGTTTGTCAACTGCTGACGGATTGTGCTGTTTGAAAAAAGAAAATCAACCTTATAAGTGTTTGTAGGCAACAAATTAATTTATAAAAAAAACAAACAATGAAATGGAACATACTCGCCATGCAAAACCATGTTATCATCCATGAGCACCTTCCTTTTTGGAACACCAGTTTTGGGTGCAGTAGCTCGTCTGCGTTTTGTAGATTGTGTCGCAACAGGAGGACTCGGTTTCATTTTTAATATTGAAGACTTCCTTCCAACTGTATACAAAACAAATCATCAACATTTAAGAAATCAACTGAAAAGTTTTTTCTTAAAAGAAAAAGAACAGCCTGTTTACCTAATATTGAAGACAACAAATCATCATCATTCACAACAGATTGTCCACTTGTATTTATGGTGAATGGACCCGATGACTGATTAAAATTTAAACTCTGAGAACTTGCATTTGTGGTGACAAAACCCGAAGGTTGATTGAAATCTGAACTCTGAGCAGTGGTATTTGTGGTGAAAAAACCCGAAGATTGATTTAAATTTAGGCTCTGAGCAGGCGTATTTGTGGAGAAAAAACTTGAAGATTGATTCAAATTTATACTCGGAGCTGCCGTATTTGTGGTAAAGAAACCTGATGACTGATTTGAATTTATACCCGGTGCAGTCATATTTGTGGGGAAGAAACCAGAAGACTGGTTCAAATTTATACCCGGGGCAGTCGTATTTGTGGTGAAAACCCCCGAAGAATGATTCATATTTAGACTCGGGGGGGTCGTGATTGTTGAGTAGAAACCTGAAGATTCATTTAAATTCAGACTTTGATCACTCATTGAGCTTTCTGTGAAACTGCGTTTTGTTCCTGATGTTATATCCTTTTCAACTGGCGTACTTTCAGGTACAAAGCTTTTGGGTACATCTGAAAGCCAATGTGGTAAAGAGAGCCGTTTCTCAGGAGCAGGCAAGTCATTAGCATAGCTGTTGATGTTTTCTACTTGAACCTCCCTATGAGTTACAGGGGTAGAAAAGTCATTGGCGTATCTATTGATGTTCTCTGCTTGAACCTGCCTTTGAGTTACATGGGTAGAAAAGTCATTAGAGTAGCTGTTGATGTTTTCTACTTGCAGCTCCCGTTGAATTACATTGTCCACCCGGACTTGGTGGTTCTGATCAAATTGAGCACGATGAGCTTCTGGAAAGTTTCTATTGCATGCTTCAGTTGCATGTGGTCCTTCAACTGGAAAATAATCACACATTAGTTTGATGTTAATTTAAGGACACTAGGAAGATTATAGATATGCAACTTCAGCTTCTTACCACTAGTTTCATCGTTGGGGAATGTAATGCATGGCCTAAGACTAGGAAGGTTAGAATCTGGCATGCTGTCATGCGAAAACAGAAGCGGAGTACCAACATGATTGACTTTATCAGTGCTCGACTCCAATTCAGTGGTTGGATGAAATGTATTCTCCTGATTTCCTGCATAAATAAAAGAAAAATAATGATACTCCGAAACAACCTTATTAAAGCAGCTAGCTAGTGGGGTCTAATTAAACCATGCATAACATGCCTCGATATTCTATAAAATTTCCATGATTATTATTGGTAGTCTGAACTCCAGGGTCCTGATTTCCTGCAATAATATGGAAAGTTAAGATGATTTTTTTTTAAATAACTTATGTACAAAACATATTAGCATACCTTGATGTTTTACAAAGTTTTGATGGTTATCATTGGCAGTCTGAAACCCAGGGGGCATGTCACTGGCATGCTTGTTTTGATGGTTATCATTGGGAGTCTGAAATCCCGGGGGCATTGCACTGATATGTTGATTTTGATGGTTATCATTGGCAGTCTGAAATCCCGGGGGCTTGTCACTGACACGCTGATTTAGTAAAGCATCCACTTTGGTAGGTTCTTTAGACACAGTTTGAGTTGAAAGTAATTCTGTAAAAGGTGTTGAACCAAGATCATGATGCTCGGTCTCCGCAACGTGGGGTGGTGATTTCGCATGCGACTCAAATAGATTATGATGTTCACGTGGGAAAACATTTTCTAAATTCTCCTTCACTACAGATTCAGTTTTGGCATGATTTTCTGGTTCACGATGATCATCACATGCAGAAGTTTCGTGAACGTTGGGCAAATTTGGTTCTTCCCATAGTCCCGGAGTACTTGGACCTTGGGCATAGTCAACTGGTTCATTATCTCCATCAGAATCATCCAAATGCTGGTACCAAAACCAAACATATTTTATGTGAGGTTGAGAATTTCAAAATCAAAAGGTTAAATGGAAATAATTTTAAGTTCTTTTATTGACCTCATTTCCAATGCCACCAGATGACTGAGGATGATCGCTACATAAAAGGGTGTATTTATGTTAAAACATGAAAATATAATGCCAAAAATAGAAGAAATGATATATATTAAAAGAAAGAGAGAAAAAAGATCATACTCTGAATTTGATGCACCAGCAGCAAGTTCAGGAGCTGCAGCCTTCTCAACAAATAGTTCCTGTTTCCACCAATTTTCAATTTTCAAATTTCAGTACTTTTTAAGTGATAAATCATATTCCATGCTCCCAATATCACAGGGTATGAGGGTAATTTCATATATTTACAGATATTTACCTCGTCAAGGTCCAAACCAGATGTATCACCGTCACCGAATCTCTCTAAAACAATGTAATAAAATAAAAGAATAAGAATTGCAAATAAACTTAAAACAGATCTCTTATTAATGAACACAGATACCAACCATCAAGTCCAAATTTAGATGTAGAGTAAATAACACCCTCCATGGTATCTTGTAGTGTGATTTGGTCCTTTGAACTGACGTGTTGATCAACATAATTACTGCAGATTATTTACATCAGCAAGCAAACATCTAAATTAGTGAAAAGCAGCAGCTAAGATGTCATATTAAAATTAACAAGAGTAGCCCCTAAAAAGATATATAGTGGCAAACTAACCCCTGCAGATCACTGTCTGGTAGCTCAAAATCGTCTAGATCAAAGGTCTCCGGCAAGGTAATTGAGTGATATGGAGCAGTAGATTCTTCAGGTGGCAAGTCAACAGCAGTCGAGCGAAAAGCTTGTTTGACTTTAAGCAAAGCCTCACTGCAATCATCAAAGAGGTAATTGACCTTTTTTGAGTATATCCTAACCACACCAAGCAAAAGATGACTGGACAAGCGCAGCGCAATAGGCATCTCGGGAAACAGTATTGAATCTGTCAAAACCAACCATATAAATCAACAAGTGAAGTAGTTTAGCTCGTTAAAACAAAAACCTTGAGTGTATCAGTGATATGAAAACTAAAACGCTTGCGATGTGTTAAGACACAGAACCCACTTAAGATATATTTCCCACCATTTGATTACCAACCTACGAACTCCAAATATCTGGTACTTCAGAAATTATTACGTGTCAGTTTGTCAGACCCAAAATCTATAGCATCTTACTTTCACACAAGATCCTAAAGTCGTCGTATATTCACTATCAAGGGCATAAAACCTTTGATGTAGCAGTCTTTATGCATCATCGGCGTTGTTATTACGTATATTCACTCGAGGGCATAAGACCTTTGGTGTAGCAGCCTTTTTACATCATCGGCATAGTTATTACTTATTAAAGCCCCCCCCCCCTTCTTGCGCCTAGGCCCATTTTCCAGGTGAGGCCCAATATATGCACCACTAGTTCCTAGGCCCTCGCTTCTCGAAGTTGACAGGATCTCTACTGGTATTGATGACGGATCAAGAACAATGTTCATTTGAACCTTTACTATTTATTTCTTTTTGAACTTCTGGTTTTCATGTTTTGAACATTTTGGTATTTGAAAGTTTTGTACTTTACTTTGAACATTTTGTTATTAAATTTTTGGAGTTACTTTTAAATCTTGGCTCGTTTAGAACTTTTGGTACTAATTAGATAATGTTAAATGTTATATAACAGCTTTTGTTTATTTTACTTGAAGAATAGCATTATTTTTCTAATACAAATATATTTTAACGTTTTTTTATTTAAGTTGGCCTTTCTTTTCTTAGGTCCTAACTCGTTTTGCACCTTGCGCCTAGGCCCCCGGGCGAGGCCTATGCACAATGAGTGCGTCTAGTGCCTTTAATAATTATGACCATCGGCGTAAAAAGATGTATCTTTGTGTCAAAAAGAGTTTTCCTAACTTAGATCTTCTGATATCAATAGGTTTTTGGCTGTTTTGTTTTATGGTATCTTCCAAAAGGAAAGAAGAATCTACAAGCTCTTTCCAAAACGACTAAAACGTAGAAACCAATGAAAAAGAAACTGAAGAGCAAAAACTAAGAATTTGTAGCTACTTAGTCCCCACTTAAACTAGACTCTTTTATAAACTACAGAGATAAAGGTTGGTTCTCTTCTCTTGCAGTATAGGCCAACAAGTTGCAGTTAATGACTTAATTCAGCGTTGAACTTTAGGGTTTCAAAAGGAACATTACTAAATGACCTCAACTCATAAAATACTTCCCTTAAGAGATCAAAAACTAACTAAGCAAATGCAACTTTCAATAAATAAGCCAAACTCACCAAACAATTATATATGAAAACAAAGAAAAATAATATAAAGTCACTAACTTTATGCAGAAAAACAATAAATATTACCTACAGAGACGCCGATATCGGTGTCTGCAACCTGATTCTTTCGGAGCTTCCTCTCCAAATGCGCAGCGATCCATATCGTCCCTAACGGACCCTTTTTCGCTAATATGAACTGCGAATAAAACATCCTTTCTGAGCAAACCCTAGTCTAGACTCACTTCAAACCCCCCAATTTCTTTCTTTCTCCACAGCTTCAATCAGGACCCCAACTCCGCATAATCATTGAATATCAACTTCCAAATACTCTTTATCAATTCAAAACCGACCTAATTTAACTACCCAGTACAGATCCACCAAATAAAACCCTAGATTTGACAGAAAGATGAGAAATTGATGCAAATAGTTTCAAGATTATGAGTGTGAGCCGCAACAAGCAAGTTATTAGCAAGTAGGTTTGTTTTTAGGGAGAGAGAGAATGATAAAGGTCGGGGGGTGCAAAGTGTCGGGGATAAGTGTTTTGGCCTTCGGACCCTTGATCTTGAGTCTCATCATGTAATTAGAATCTATGCATCTACTAGTTTTTTTTAATCTTCTTATTATTATAATTATTAACTAGATTTTTTACCAAAACCCGACGGTGAGTTGACGGGAATTCGGTCGGTATCTTTTATGTTTGTTACGGTATAGACACTGTTAGTGAAATTTGAGCATTAAAACCCAAAAAAATAATTCATTAAATTAACATATAAAAAGATTAATAAAAAATAAAATATTTAAAACGATATTTATTTAGTCGGCAAGCTCGGTGATTGTAAAATCCAAGCGTTGTCAGTCTTGTGCATTGAGGTGGTAACTCATCACAAATTCGGTCGGTTTCAATGTTTGTTTTGGTACTGGAACTAAAAAACGAAAAATATGTATATATAAATTTTGAGGTGGATCGATGGCCAATAAGGTATGTGTGTGTGGGGGGGGGGGGGGGGGGGGAAGGTGGTCGTCGGTCGGTAAACCTGCGCAGTAGTAAAACCCTAGAGTTGAGGCGGCGAGTCTACACTAATTCGGTTGGTTTCAATCAGCTTCGTTATGGTACTGGAACTAAAACAAAAAAAAAATATGACGTTTTGATCAGTTACTATTGCGTTTGTTATAATAACTGGACTAGATAAAAATAAATCATGAAGTAATACGATACCTCCAAGTAACCTAACAGGCACTTGCGCCACCAAAATTCTAATTATTCATATATAGCACTAATAATCAGTGTTGTAAAAGTCGGATTCCAAGGCCGACTAGTCGGTCCTCGGGCCCCTACCTCGGAGACTTTTTCCAAGTCGGCCTATATTAGTCGGAGGCGGTCAAAGTCGGTCAAAAGTCGGACTAGTCGGGCTATGCGGTCAAAAGTCGGGCTAGGAATTTCTAAAAGCCGGTAAAAAGTCGGACAAAAGTTGGGCTAGGCGGGCTAGGGTTCTCTAAAAGTCATTCAAAAGTTTTTGAGTCAGCTAGAGTACCTTTTTGACGTGAATTATGCTTATTTTGACAAATATACAATGTCCAAAAATTAATTTTCATTATAATATCATGTCCGAGTACTCCCCGAGTACTCTGACTACTTCAAACTCCCCAGTCGGCCGCCTAAGATCTGCCTAGCGACTTTTGAAACATTGCTAATAATAATAGCTGCATAACAAGTCTTTTTTTTACCTTATCACCATTTGGTTTTATGGTTTGCTTACTTGGATTTCATTTTCAACATGTGAAATCAAATCCAAACAAAATTGATCAAAGATCAAATATATAAATTTCGGTGGTAGCTTGAGTAATGATAGACGTTTTTCAAGTATCGTTGTAATCTCTTTTATATGTCTATGTTTTGTTTCACATTTAATAAAGTTCCATTTGGGTGTGATATCCCTAATCCCAACCTAAGAAATTAATAAGTTGGATATACATGATATTTAGAAAGTTTCTTCTATTGAAATACATGAAATTGTCCCACTCCCACATACAAACAATGGCTTGCAAGTGTTGCTATATTTGGGCTTAAAACACATCTATTAAAATGAGCTTCAATGTGTGTTCGATCTTGTTTAATCTCGTTTTGTTTCGAGCTTTTAGCTAGACAGTCTTAATTAATTCGAATAACATTCAGCTCAATTAGTCAGTTGGGTTGATAACTTAATTCACTTAAATGTGGAAATGACATACTCGGTCTATACATGTCAACATCACATAAACACAAAGATTAAAAATGGGGATGCTTAATCATAGCTTGTCACCTATTTTAAGTTGGTGGTTATAATTGAACTATTAATCACCAACCACATATACGATATAACTGATTTGTAATCACTAGTCAAACACCACCTCATCATAATCATGAGAAGTTGATCAAGCAGACCTCAAGAGCGATGGCTAATTGCTTGGTGGCCGCATTAAGAAACTAGTGAAATAATTTAATTGAGTGAAGTAATTTTCATAGAATTTGACTCGTACAAACCTACATTTAGTGGACATTTCTTTTGTGTCATTTACCATCGCTCTTTCTTCTACAATTATTTTTTTCTCGTCAATTTATCGAACTAAAACGTTAGTATGAGCATCAACAAGAGTTGAGCTGGTTGTAGTAAAAACACCAGAAACAACTAAGTTGTCAGCAATAATTGTCATATGTAAATACGATTTACAGTTTACAATTATTTGTGCATTATATTAATAAAAAATTTACTTTTTAATCAATTTTCTAACATAAATTTCCATTTATATGTAAACAAGTGGATAACAAGTAGTCAAGCATGAGAGAAAGAAACTGGTATTGGAATTCGGATCGATTCTAACTTCGAGTTCTTCATGCCCAGATTGAATATTGAACACCCCTACCTACATGGCTACACATATGAAAGCATCCCCGCTAATTTCAAAGACACTGATGTATTTTTGGGTATCTAAGTTATATGCGTCCTCCTTTAAAAGAGCCATTTCAAAATTTTAGGTTTTTTAAGAATTTATTTATTTAATTCGTATAATATAATCAACATAACAATATACTATTTAAACATTATGTAATGTTTAAATACTTTTAAAACTAAAGATAATTTTTATCCGATATTTTATTTCTGTTTGATTGGTCTTACTTGCTTTCGGGCTCACGTTTACAAGCCCTCGACTTTTTTAGCATTTTGGCATGTGATAAAAGTTTAAGTTTCACGTCTTCCATTTGTGATTTGTGAAATCTTAAGATTGATGTTCGGATTCGAGATGAAATTGTGGGTTTCTAAAATATTTATCAATGATTTAGCAAACAAGCATAGTAAAGTCTAAAGGTTTAGACTAGAGGTGTACAAAAGAGCCGGTTTGGGACTGGTTCATGGAAAACCGACACGAACCGATTTGATAAGGAAACCGGTTTCACCTAAGCCGGTTCATGAACCGACCCAAACCGTCGGTTTTGGTACCGGTTCCCCTTTTGAACAATCAAACCGGTTTTAAAATCGAACAAGTTTGAGGAAAACCAGTTTCAAACCGGTTAAACCATACCAAACCGACCTGGACCAGGTCGGCCTCTCTAGCTTCTAAACCGGTTCGGTTTGAGAAAAAAACCGATTTTTTACTCCTCTAGCTAGACGTGTTTGTTACGGAAACCAAAAGTCTAAAGTTCAATTTTGCTTTAAGCCCTAAATCGGCCCAGTTAGTCTTGGATATGAATATGATCCAATTTTTAAACATCTCTCTATACTTTATGAGTTTATTATGTTCAATTTTTAAAAGATCATATTTCATTTTTTCCTTCTGGTTTTTTATTTTAAAACAACACTAAAATGTACATCACAAAATGATTTTTAAAACCATAGAACAAATTTATTTTCTACTGAGTTTGGTTGTTGTTTACTTGTTAATAATCAATGGCCACAATCTGCCAAACATGGCCGGCTGGAGGGTGACGCCAGTCGAACCGTCGGCCGGGGCACGTAATTTTTAGGGGCCAAAACTTTTTGCATCTATATTTTTTATATATACATTTAAAAATATAAAACTTATATAATATGAATTACTCTTTACCATCTTATAATTATTGGGCCTAAAATTCTTTTTTATTCATAATCCATTTAATTAGGTTTAAATTATTGGGCCCAAACTAAAACTAAAAACTACAAAAATTAAATAAAAACCCGATGCAAAATAAAAGAAAAGGCGGTCAATTGAAATTTCTCTTTGGTTCCTTCCTTCTTTACGAATGCTGAACAACGACCAACCTAGCCGACCACTACTGTTGGTTCGTTGTTAACCACCAGGCTCCTCCACAGTTAACCAAGCTTGCCACCAAGGACCAAGCTATTTTTTTTCCAATGTTAGGAGAGTTTCACAAATTGTTGATTAATCGTTAATTACTACGGTATTTTTTTTAATAATATATTTTTCAATGTTTATTGTTATAACATTAAGCATCGTTAAAAAAAATCAGCTTATATATTTCTTTACTCGTTAAGGCTATGGGCCTTTTTATTTCGGCTCGGCCAAGGTATTCAAATCATCGGAGACGGCCCTGCTGCCAAACCCAATCGGAGGGGCAAAGGAAGATGAAGATGGTGGCGCTTCCATCGCAAAACATGCAGTTGATAAGGAACATGGAACATGAAACATGAAATTGTCCTTTTAGGTTGTTTATGACGAGGCTTGTTGTGATGGTGTTTAATGGATATGTTTAGAGGTGTTAAAAAAAACGGTTCGAAACCGGTTAACCAGAAACCAAGCCGGTTTGTTTCTAAAACTGGTTTCAACCAAACCGCTGGTACGTATAGCGGTTTGGGTATTTTACAATCAAACTGGTTTTCTTGTCTTAAACCGGTTAGGATCAGTTTGGCTACTGCTATGCTTAAATCGGTTTCTAAACCGAACCGGTTTGACCCAAACTGGTTTTGAATATGCAAAAACCAAACCGGTTCGGTTTGTTAAAAAAACCAGTTTTGTACATCTCTAGATATGTTATGAGAGTCAAAATGCCGTTTGTTTAGTTGCATTGAAAGGATGTAACCTTTTCAAATAAAACTTCAACAACAATAAAATGCAGATAACCATAATGATTAATTTACTAACAAGGAAGTTGACTTGGATTTAATTGGCAAAAGTAATAACATTAAACTTTAATTTTCTTGACTAATCTATGCAACTTTACAAAAGGTTGACAACTTTTGGAAACTTACTTTATTTTACTTGACAAAAGTAATAATATAAAGTTCTAGTTTTCTGCACTATAGAAAAAAATACTTTATCATATAATATAATCTAAAACTCTAAAAGCTAGTTAGAAAAAATCAAAAAATATTAAAATAAATAGTTTCTTATGAGAAGAAATATGTGACAACCTCGTTGACATTTCAGCATCAATTTGTCACACAAAATGATTGTGTTTGACATTTTAACTTGACACATCAAATTTGACATTTACACCCTCACATCATTATCATTTATTAATGTAATATCCATTTTTCTCATCCACTCATGTATAATGTGTTTTAAGGGCATAAATGTCCAAATAAAATTTCTTTTGTGGATTCAGATACCAAGTTATTTCTAATATGAAAGCAATATATATATCTAGAAAATAACTTCACTGCAAGGACTGAAACAGTTTTACAGACACCCATTCTGTCATAATAACTTACCACTTTTATATTCCAAATTATCAACAGAAATGGCATTTTTGCCATAATTATTGAAGAACCCACTTTTACCAAACTATTGAAAGTAACAGGAGCCCGGCTCGAGTGGTGCAGCCCGACCCGGCACGCTTAACGGAGCAGCTGCAATTCCTCTTTGATTCAACAAACACCTAAAATTTGATATCCTTGAAGTCGCATCATTCGCGTTTTTAGCAAGTTTGTCGGGAGCCGTCCACAACCTCTCTTTAATCATAAAAAAAATAATAAAAAATGTTAATAACAAAACATTTGTAAGCACGAGACGTGAAATAAAGTTTAGTTACCTGCAGCTGCTGCAGCACGTGGCCATATGGTCTGTTCAATGTCCGACCCGTCAATTATTTCGCCCCACGCGCATACTTCACCACCAATAACTAACTTTTGTTGCTCGGGTATTGTAATGTTTACAAGCGGTTCGTTCATATAAACCATTTGCCAATCATTATCCAAGTGATCAAGGTACCACTTGTCTTGGT